>NC_039358.1:144199154-144200753 GCF_003573695.1 Papaver somniferum
TTTTTTTTTTTAAGAAGTAAACACTTTTGATACAAAAGGAAAAAGAAACAAAAAATTACATGACACTTCGCAAGAGGTAGCCCTTTTTGATGCACCCAGTTAAATTTGATGGTTGTTTTTCTTAATGTAACCTCCACCTTCTATCCCAACCAACCAAAGAACAAGCTAGTCAAGTTTCGTTCAGTATTCTAAAGTGATTGGCAACTAAAACTTCCGATAGAACACCTCAAGGATGAGGCTATACATGTATTGGTAGATCGTGCGCGTGCAAGTTTCTTATCACTATGTGAATTGTGCTAGAATCAGGGGTGCCTAAATATCTAGACTAAGACTCCTAAAAATTACATATTTGCACAAGAGTCAACATTTCAAGGTAAATGAGCTCCATTTTTATGATTTTTTTCATTTTTTAATTTTTTATTTTGATTTTTCAAAAAAGAGGGAGGAGTTTTGTTTTCAATTATAGCATGTTATAAGGGTATATACTGATTATCACCCCTAAACCTAAATTAAACAGTGTCCTCAATGTTTAAATAGTGCAAAAGAAAGAACTGTACAGAAAAGGAAAAACATAAAATAAAATGGAACGTTCAACCTGGTTTATGTACAAGGGTGGACCAATCAGGACGCATAGACGGGATCCTCCAGATCGGTTGCTTCAATGTCAGGCGGAAGTGGTTCAAGGAACGGTTTCAATCGCTGCCCATTCACTTTGAAAATGTTCTTGTTGGAGACATCTTCAAGTTCCACAGCTCCATGAGGGAATACCGTGCGTACTAGGAACGGGCCGGTCCATCGGGACAGCAATTTTCCTGGAAAAAGATGCAGCCGAGAGTCGTATAACAAAACTTTCTGACCCGGTGTGAATGACTTGCGCAGAATACGCTTATCATGAAACAACTTCATCTTTTGCTTATACAGCTTGGCACTGTCATAAGCCTCATTCCTTAATTCTTCTAACTCATTGAGTTGAAGTTTCCGTTGTGCACCCGCCTTGTCAAGAGAAAAGTTAAGTTTCTTGATAGCCCAGTAAGCTCGATGTTCTAATTCCACAGGAAGATGACATGGATTTCCATACACCAGACGATAAGGGGACATGCCAATTGGTGTCTTATAAGATGTTCTATAGGCCCACAAAGCATCATTCAATCTCAATGACCAATCTTTCCTTGAAGGGTTGACCGTCTTCTCCAGAATGTGCTTAATTTCCCTATTAGAAACTTCTACTTGTCCGCTTGTCTGAGGGTGGTACGGAGTTGCAACCTTGTGGGTTATGCCATACTTGCGTACTAAAGACTCAAAGTACTTGTTACAGAAATGTGAACCACCGTCACTGATTATAGCTCTAGGGGTACCAAAACGTGAAAATATGTTCTCCTTCAGAAATGAGAGTACCACCTTGTGGTCATTCGTCTTGGTTGCAACAGCTTCAACCCACTTCGAAACGTAATCAACAACAACTAGGATGTATAATTTGCCTTCAGAAATAGGAAATGGACCCATAAAGTCGATCCCCCACACATCAAATAGCTCAACGATCAAAATCGGATTCAACGGCATCATGTTTCTCCTCGAGATACTTCCTAGTTTCTGACAGCG
>NC_039358.1:144200763-144232744 GCF_003573695.1 Papaver somniferum
AGTACTTAAACAAATATGGGTCGTCCCAAAGGAAATGTTTAACTTCAGCCAAGAACTTGGAGCGGTCTTGTCTCGACCAATGTGAGGGAATTCTACCTGTAGCAAGGTAGTTAACAATGTCGGCAAACCAAGGAAGGTTTGACACAGACATCAATTGTTCATCAGGGAATGATTCTCTAATCAGCTCAGATTCATCAATAGACTCACTAGTTAATCGGGACAAGTGATCAGCAACCACATTCTCACAACCTTTCTTATCACGGATTTCGATGTCGAATTCCTGTAATAAGAGTATCCATCGAATAAGGCGAGCTTTAGCATCCTTCTTAGAAAGAAGATACTTCAAAGCCGCATGGTCAGTGTATATGATGATCTTAGATCCTATCAAATAAGATCTAAACTTGTCTAATGCAAATACCACGGCAAGTAACTCCTTCTCGGTAGTCGAATAGTTGAGTTGAGCATTATTAAGAGTTTTACTAGCATAATATATCATATATGGTAGTCTATCAACACGCTGTCCTAAAACAACGCCAACGGCATAATCAGAGGCATCACACATGAGTTCGAACGGTAGTTCCCAGTTGGGTGGTTGGACAATAGGGGCTGAGGTGAGGAGAGTCTTGAGTTCTTCCCATGCCTTCACACAAGCAGCATCGAAGTTAAAGACAACATCTTTGACAAGTAGATTACACAAAGGTCTTGAGATTTGGCTAAAGTTTTTGATGAATCGCTGGTAGAACCCAGCGTGACCTAAAAATGATCGAATCCCCTTCACAGAGTGGGGTTGTGGTAAATGTTGAATGAGGTCGACTTTAGCTTTATCTACTTCAATTCCTTTTTCCGAAACGATGTGTCCTAGAACTATGCCGGAGTTTACCATGAAGTGGCATTTTTCCCAGTTTAAAATCAGATTCTTTTGCTTACATCTAGACAACACAAGGACCAGATGGTCCAAACATTCATCAAAAGAGGAACCAAACACAGAGAAATCATCCATAAAGATCTCGAGAAAACTATCTATCATGTCTGAAAAAATGCTCATCATGCAACGCTGAAAAGTGGCAGGTGCATTACACAACCCGAAGGGCATACGTCTAAAAGCAAATGTCCCAAATGGACACGTAAATGTAGTTTTTTCCTGATCTTCTGGTGCAATGTGAATTTGGTTATAACCGGAAAAGCCATCTAGAAAACAGTAGTGACTGTGTCCAGACACACGTTCTAGCATTTGGTCTATGAAGGGAAGGGGGAAGTGATCTTTTCTTGTTACTGTGTTCAAATTCCTGTAGTCGATACATACTCGCCATCCTGTGGTTGTACGTGAAGGGACTAACTCATTCTTTTCGTTTCGAACTACAGTAATGCCTGACTTCTTAGGCACAACTTGAATGGGACTAACCAATTTACTATCTGAAATCGGATATATGATACCCGCATCAAGTAGCTTCAAGATCTCACTCTTAACAACGTCTCTCATGTTAGGATTAAGTCTCCTTTGCATTTCCCTAGATGGTTTGGCATTCTCTTCAAGATTAATGTGGTGCATGCAAATGGTAGGACTTATCCCTTTGAGATCTGAGATGGTCCATCCTAAGGCTTCTTTCTGCTCCTCAAGTACTCCTAAAAGCTTGTTTGCCTGTTCTATGTTTAATCGTGAAGAAATGATAACATGTAAAGTATCAGAAGGACCTAGAAATGCATACTTCAAAGTATCAGGTAATGGTTTCAATTCCTGTTTGGCCTTAGGAGACTCATCCGAATATATAACAAACTTCTCAGAAAGTGGGAGTTGTTCCACTGTATTCTGCCATTTAGTGATGTCCATTTGAGGTACAGATTCGAGCAAAGATTGGACTTCACCAATGTATTCACCATCATACAACTCCAAGTTAACATCTTCCAAACATGCTTGCAAGGGATCTTTTGACATAATGCCAGTCAATGAATCTTATATCAAACTCTCAATCATATTGACCTCATGTACATCCTCATCATCAAGATTCACATGCTGTTGACTAACATTAAACACATTCAGCTCTACAGTCATGTTTCCAAAAGACAGCTTCAATACTCTATTACGGCAATTGATGATCGCATTAGACGTCGCCAAGAAAGGACGTCCTAAAATGACAGGAATGTGACTATCCGGGTTTTGTACAGGTTGAGTGTCTAAGACAATAAAGTCTACAGGAAAGTAGAACTTATCAACCTTAATCAAAACATCCTCAATCACACCTCGAGGGACTTTGACGGATCGGTCCGCCAATTGGAGAGTTATGGGTGTTGGCTTCAATTCTCCAAGACCTAACTGCGCATAAACAGAATATGGCAGGAGGTTCACACTTGCACCTAGATCTAATAAAGCTTTATTGACCGTGTGGTTTCCTATAGTGCAAGAAATTGTTGGACAACCTGGGTCCCTAAACTTAGGTGGAGTTTTGTTCAGAATGATGGAACTCACCTGTTCAGCTAAGAAAGCACGTTTGTGCACATTAATCTTGCGCTTTTGAGTGCACAAGTCTTTGAGGAATTTGGCATATGCAGGGATTTGCTTAATTGCCTCAAGAAAAGGAATGTTGATGTTGACTCTTTTGAACAGTTCTAACATCTCATTGTAGTGGGTGCTTATCTGTTGGCGAACTAACCTCTGAGGATATGGAGCAACATGGGCATTAAGAGTTAGAGGGATATTCACAACAGTGGGATTGTCAGCTTCACTAATGTGCTCAGGCTCCTTTTCTAAACTGGAGGTTTCCTTTGGTGGTGTAGGCAATGATATGTTTGGCTCAGATTCATTTGATTGTGGTATACCTACATTGTTCTCAACAATCTTACCACTTCAGAGAGTGGTGATGGAATGGACTTGATCGGGTGAGGTTTCATTGCAAGATGAAGTGCCTGCTTGAAATATCCTCTTTGGATTTTGTTGGGGTTGGCTAGGAAGTTTACCCTTTTCTCTTGCATTTAGTGCATCGCAAATTTGACCCATCTGTAGTTCTAGAGAGGAGACTCTTTGATCAGTTGCTTTCTCATTTTTCATCAGATGTTGGGTTAACTGATTGATACTCTCTTCGATGCTAGACAATTTCTTGTCAGCAGTGTATTGAGGGTACGACTGCTGTTGAGGATTTTTTTGATAGCCTTGATTGTTTTGATAGCTTTGAGTGGGTTGAGATGGTCCTCCTTGAATAGGTCCTTTAGACCATGAAAAATTAGGGTGGTTCCTCCATCCTGGGTTGTAGGTCTGTGAATCAGGGTTATGCTCTTGTTTTTGAAACATAGCATGTGCCTGTTCCAGCCTAGATTCTTGGAATGCATGCATTTCCGGACAATCACTGACCTGATGGTCAGAACCGTTACATATATCACAGATAGCCATTTCGACATGTTCACAGAAAACAGTGGTAGAAGGTTTTACGTTTTTCTGAAGTTCTAACGCTTCTATTCTTCTTGCTAGTGCTGCCATTTTTGCATTTCCCTCAAAATCAGACTCAATTCTATGGACCTTATCTACAGGTGTAGTCTTTCTAGGTTCACGAATGGACTCCCACTGTTGAGTTTTTTCAGCAACTTCAATTAGGAAAGCCCAAGAGTCATCAGCACTTTTATCTGTGAAAAGTCCATTGCACATAGACTCTACAATTGTTCGGGTGGAGACATCTAAACCTTCATACAAAATTTGCACAAGTCTCCATTTTTCAAAACCATGATGGGGACACTTAAGCAACAATTCATTGAATCTCTCAAGATATCTAGCTAAGGTTTCACCTTCTAATTGTACAAAGCTGTTCAAACTTTGCCGAATTGTCGCAGTCTTGTGATTAGGGAAAAACTTTTTGAAAAACTCTTTTGTGAGGTTGTCCCATGTCCTAATTGACTGTGGATGTAAAGCATACAGCCGTGACTTGGCCTTTTCCTTCAAAGAGAAAGGGAATAGTCTCAATTTTAGGGTTTCGTCAGAAATCTGAGTGAAACGTATAGTTCCACAAATCTCCTCGAATTCTCTCACGTGATGGTAAGGGTTTTCATTTTCAATTCCTCTAAACACGGGAAGCATTTGTATTGTGCTCTATTTTAGCTCATAATGACCAGTAGCTTCTGGTAAAACAATGCACGAGGGTTGGCTTGTCCTTGTGGGATACATGTAATCCTTGAGACTACGGGGTTCTTCCATTATCTCAGGTTGGTCCGGTGTGTTTTCCTCAGAAGATGTGGGTATGTCAATTGGGTCTATTGGATTGACTCTAATTAGTCGGTTTGATTGGTCTCTAAAGGTCACAACCATATCCTAATAAGATCATTGATCGATGAAATAACATCTAACAAGCCCACAGTCAATGAAAAAAAACACGACCTAAAATTTGGTTTTGTTGGGTTATGGTTTCACAATGGGTTTTGGTTTATAAAATGTAGAGCTCAAATTTTTGGTTTGAAAGGGTTAGAAACTTTGGTTTAAAATGGGTTTAGAAAATTTTTGGATTAATTGGGACAAAGCCCAACCAACTAAAAGGCTTTTGGTTCTTGGGTTCTTCGAAGAATTTTGGTGAGAACAATCTTAACTCACGGCCCAACAGAATTTTGTTGCCTCTAAGCCCAACAGAATTGTTTTTGTAAGGTTAGGAGCCCAATGGATGGGATATAAACCTATAGTCCAAATTAAAGTGCAAGCCCACAAAAGAAAAGAAAAAATAACAAACAAATAATTACAAGCCCATAAAAGAAAGAGAAAAAGAAAAAGAAAAAGAAAAATTATTACAAGCCCAAATAGAAAATAAAGAAAAACAAAAACAAAAATTATTACAATCCCAAATATAAATACTTAAATACAGCCCAAAGAAATTTAATGAGGCCCAGTTGGGTTAGCTCATGGGTTAGGCTTACTTGATTTTTGGAGGGAAGCCCAAATTTGGGCTTTTTATCCCTTTTTGTTGCACTAGCCCAGTTGGGCTTGGATCTTCCTTAGCAACCTTAATCAACAGCTCAGCAGAATTGCACCAGCAGCTTCACAGCAGTAGCAAGCAGGAGGGAGCAGCAACAACAGCAACAGCAGCTTCACAGCAACATCAACAGCATCTTCACAGCAGCTTCACAGCAGCAGCAACAGCAGCTTCACAGCAGCAGCAACAGCAGATTCACAGCAGCAGCAACAGTAGCAGCAAACAAGGAAGTTGCAGGTCAGGAACAAGCAAGATTAACA
Source organism: Papaver somniferum (assembly GCF_003573695.1). Classification (NCBI taxonomy): domain Eukaryota; kingdom Viridiplantae; phylum Streptophyta; class Magnoliopsida; order Ranunculales; family Papaveraceae; genus Papaver; species Papaver somniferum. The sequence continues at coordinate 144,205,964 of NC_039358.1, forward strand.
AGAAAGAAAACAGAAAACAAGCAAACCGCTACCGAGTCCCCGGCAGCGGCGCCAAAAACTTGGTGGCTCAAGGAATGATACCTAAAAACTACAACCTATGTTTTACCTACAAGTATACAGGGTCTTGATGAAGATAGAATGTAAATAGAGGTTTGTCCACAGGGACTTGGAGGATTTGCTAAAGTTTTCTAAATTTCTAAAGTTATCTGAATTCAAAAGAAGGTACTAAGGCTTTTGATTCCACTACTTGACCCTATGCTAAGGAAATTATGATGCAATGTATGTCTTGTTCTTTCATGAAAGACTACAATGAGGATTCTACTAACTGTCCTAACCAAATTACCCCTAGCATCAGTTGTCTTTAATCAGCACAACTAATCACAGGCATTTAGCTCCTCTAGCTAGTTTAGCTTAAGGCAATCTCTCTAGTGGATTGAATTCTTGGCCAAAGACCTAGCTCCACTCCTAGTATCAGCTGTCTTCTAACAGCACAGGTGATCACAAGCAGGTAGCCCAAATGGCTAAGCATTCATCCTAAGGCAATTCAGCTCAATAAAATAACATACAAATACATTAACATTCCTAGCATATGATCAAGAGCTTCCTCTAAACCCTAGCAAGTGAATTAGAACATGGACATGCTTGTAATCATGATACTAACAGGTATAAACATGCTCCACATTACACAGCATACAATTCACATTCAACCTTTATGCATAAGAGAGATTCAACATGGATGAATTGAAAATGAATTTCGAAATTAATATTGAACTGCAAATATTGCTCACTGGCTAGCCCAGAGATGCCGAATTTCACAACCCCTAACACCCTTTTATAGTTACAACAAAAAAATTCCAAAATCCCCAAATCAGTGAAATTAGGGTTTTACAAAAAATCCTTACCTAATCTCTGAAAACGACTGATAGCTCTCACCCATGCTTCCTTCTCGTCTGCTGATGCTACCCATGCCTTCGATTTATCCTCTAACCTCACCTATTTCATCAACTCCTAACCTAGGGTTCCTGTGAGATGAAACGATTAGGAGGTGATGTAATAAGTGGCTAGAAAAGTAGGTCTTGGTTGTTAGAAGTGATGATAGCTCGAGTGGTGGTGGTTGAGTGATTTGGGGGAGAAGATGGTTGAGTGATTTGGGGGGAGAAGATGGTTGCAGAGAAGAAGAAAGGGATGGAAGAGAAACTCGATGGATTTGGGAGAAGGGTGCGTTTGGTGCGGGTAATAGGGTTAGGTTTCTTAGGTGTTAAACGGGATCATCAAATTTGATGTTTTGTGAAGGGAATCCGTGGGATGATAACTTCTGAAACGGATCTAACGGCGAGATGGAGACAGATTATGAGCGACCGTTGGATGCAAAAATACAACGAAAATAACGGCTCAAGATGGAGTTAGGTGCTGTAGTGTTGGTCAGGTGCATCGAAATCTGATGCATGATGACGCAGAGACCGTTGGATGATGGAATGGATCCAATCTTACGGTTAAGAAGGAAAACGTGTTTGGGTATTGAATTTTGGGTTTAAGATATGGATTTGGGTTTAGGAATTGGATTTGGGCTTAGGTAATCTTGAGCCCACTTCTTCTTTAAGAACAATTTCTTCCTTTTTAAGCCCATTTTTATCCTTGAGTCTTCCATAACACATTCTTCACTTCTTTTCCGCTAGAGTTTCCACCGGCTTTCTCCCGTGTCTTTGCTCTTTTGGCTCCGCAACTCATCTAGTCTTTATTTGGTACCTAAAAATACAAAATTAAACAATATTAAGTAATTATCCTTGAGGAGAGTAAAATACAAAATTCATTACAAATGGGGGAATTATGGTATGCAAAATGGGATAAGTGCCAATAAAACGATGATAAATAATGCAATATTTGGCGCCTATCACATCCATCCTTGTTTATTGGATACGACTTGATTGATCTTTGGATATTGATCTTTGGAATCGTCCAAGTACCCTCACACATAAATCAGGTTAATGGACTAGTCTCTGTAAACTTTATGATTGTGAGAGAAAGACATATAATTTAAATATTATTCCTTGATTGAGATTCATTAAGTTGACTATCAGAATTGTATTTAAGTTTGTCCATACAGGTTTCCCAAGAAAAAGTTGGTGGTGTATTTTGGTCCCCCGTGTTTTCAATATGTTAAGGATAACAAAGTTATCAACCCTAGAGAATCTCAACTGAGTCAGTCAGAAGACCAAGTAAATAGCTAAAGTCTTTAGGCTATGTTTACGTTCTGTTAGGTGAGTTGTTAGTCAGTCTTTTGAATCTGTTTAAACTCTGTAACAAATCTATAGCTACATAACAATATCTTTTCAACATAAATAAGACTACAATCACCACAAGTTAAGTGTGGAATATATTCACCAAATCTATTTTCTAAGTTGGTATCAGAGCCAATTTTCTAAATCAGAATTGAATTTTACTTGAATCAATTGCGCCTAAGTGTACTCAAGTAATGATATTTCCAAATGATCACATTGATCATTGTCGTAGTCTTTTGCCTTCACACTCCGACTTTAGTTGCACCACGCAACATAAAAGGACTTATGAAAAACTCGGCCTCATTCTTCAATCATGTTGCGCCTATGCCACAACATTCCCAAATAACCAGCACATTGATGTTCTTTGCTTATATTATCGCAACACCATGATTGAAATACTTAACCTAGGTATATTTACGACTTAGGATTACCCGGGACATCCCACCGTCACTTTGGACGTGGTATCCTCTTCACGTGCCTTTGAAACTAACATGCCTTACTTGTTCTTTCAAACTGCTACGCTTTAATGTATTGAAAAAAAAAATATAGTCTTCCATGCCATGAGTCAATATTGACTCATTTATTTGATGGGATTAATTCTACATTCTTGTTGTGTTACTCCATGCCATCGCATTACCACATAACTCTCAACATCAAACTCGTCTATGCCACCAACTATATTTGTTTCTTTCACTTTCAGCATCTTCTATTGCATATTTTGGCTTAATATGCTATGTAGCATCTTCGACGTGAACTATATTTACTTTGAACGCAAGAAATTTCGTATCAAATACCCTCATTCTCTACTACCATATAGAGAGACAATTCCCAACACCAAGGTTCTCATGACCCAAGAGGAATATGCTCAAACTTAAGCAAATACTCGCATCAACTGATTGCGAACTTCTAAGACCTAAAAAGCCTTACAATACTGACCTCACCTTCGCAATTGAGCAACAAACAAGGAAGCGAGACAGCACCCACTGTCCCCAATATTGCAAATCATATTGCCACATGCACTCTTCTAACTATCAACGTTCTTATGTATCTCCCATAACGAAGCACAATATAATTGACACTTAGTTGAATACTCCTTCAAACTGAGGCTTCATGTTGCTTTAGCTTTCATAAAAATTTCTTGAAGAATTACCTCATGCCATCCTTATGCATCACCTCTAATCTGTCCTTTCTTTTCCATGTATCCATAATTCGGCCTAACTTTCATTTCTAGGTGCACCATGCATCCTGGCCATGCCCAAATCCTATTTAGCGCATGCTACTGTTGCGTATTTTCCATACCAGTTAGCACCCAAATATTGACAAAATTTTATGCACCTTTGCACAAATGAATTGGCCTAATTCCGTTATTCTGAGCATCATCATAGTGCTCAACAAGTCATATTACTCAATGAATTTTGTGGAAAAATTCCCTTGGACAGTTGCAAACAAGGCCAGCAATCCTTATAAATGAGGTACCCACTGCCTACGTTCCATGAAGTATGAATGCCACATTATACTTCAAAACTTAACTGGAACTCATTTTATTCCCCATGCACATCTGGTTACTCTTATCTTTACCCTTCTCCAAAATCAGGTTAGCACCAACATTTGCAGATTTGCAGTCGATAAGAACGTCTATTGTAATTATTGATCGAACGCAGGTATTTGGACACCTTTTTCCAAGCATATCGTTCCCACTTTCATAAATTGGGTGCAATTGCACTCCTTGTATGCATCTAGCATCTAAGAAGAACATTATGCAAACATAAGACTGTGGTGTATCGGTTTTTCCCTAACTTAGCTTTATTTCTTCAGCCTTTCCATAAGCTTAAAGCTAGACAAGAAGTGGCAATTATTATTTCATGCCATCACCCTTCCACACTTTGCACTACCACAAAGGTACATGCATTCGAGAGAGATAATTTTAATTTTCCATCAAACTGGCTATGATGAGACACCTTCAGTTATGTCGCATAGACAGGTTTTATATCTTCTTTGCCACTGCAAAGGCCAACATCATCTTTGACTTTAGAAATTTTTGAAAAATTTCCATTACCACTTGTGATGTATATGGTACTGATAACATTACAAAGACATTCATTCGAAATGCATAATCTTTACATACTTTTGAGAAACAAGGATTTTAACACCTGACTTGCACTATAGAATTCAGCATACTCTTTAGTTTTGTCAGACAATCACTTGAAAAGCGGGTTTCTAATGATTGTCGCATATTCGTCTAACACTTTGGGTAGGAATTTTGACATCTTTGTCATGAACTTCCATATCATGTTGTTACCTCAAGCTTCAAAGTTCATTCCAATTGATCTTTCCACACAAGACCAACTTCTTCTAGTATTCATACTAACAAAACCCAAACAATTCATCACTGAATTCGACAAACAAATGATACCGTCTTGAGTAAAAGAGAAAAAAATCAACAACTGACACATCTATGATACCGGCTGTCACATGCCCATTTTACGACCTAAATTTTTCCATGGGACATGACCGTCAACACTCTGTTGTTGATCAATTTTCAGACCCCGATATGATAGATAGAGAATAACTGTACATGTAAAATTAAAGTATTAGTAATTTGTAATAGAACACGTTGATTATATTGCTTTAGAGTAAGAACTTTACAACGTTTACATATTAGGTTTTTCTACCCTAGGTGTTATTTCTTCCTCCGAATCTTTTTTTTGCTAGTATTCTTCTAGTCTTCTGCGTGTGTCCTCTACAAGCGCTCAAGGTACCTATATTTAGGTTTAGGACTATGCTAAAACTAGTCATACAAATATTAGGAAACCTCCTTATTCTCGTAACCTTCTAGGAATAGATTTCCTGCTTTTTCTTCTAGGAACAGAAATCTACTTCTAGAAGTACTTGGAGAGTAATTCAGTTGTATTTTAAACCTAGGTATAAAGTTTTCTAATGGGCCTATACCTTAAAAATGAACCAGACCTCCCCCATTTGGAGGATTTTGGTCCCTCAAAAGCATTGAGATAAGATGTGCGGAAGTTCAGCTTGAAGCTGCACTCTTGAGCACCACTTTGCACGCTTTAAACTTTTTTCGTTAAGACATTCTTGAAACAATCGTTGTTCTCCAACTCTAGTTAGTTGTGTCTTCTTACTAAGAGTCAGATCTCCTCTTATTACTTCACATCGAGCTAAGTCTTGCGCAACTTGTAACGATGACGACTTATTTTGCTCTTCAATTAGCTTGATTTTTGGTTCCACGTGTTGTTTTGGTGGTAACTTTTGCGGCTGTTGCAGGGTATCTTCAAACCCTTCTAACAACTGTTGCAGATCGTTTTTTCAGCTTTAGTGCACTCGCAAGAGTTTGCACAAACCAATTCACTGGGTTCGTTGACAACTTGTCGAACTGTGAGTAGGCTAAATTTCTGACTAGCATTTACCAAGTGTTTGGTTTTGTTGTGCAGACATAAATTATAGTTTCTTCTTCTCTTTAGAACCTATAATGGGAAAATGATTTCACTTTTACCAGCCTCCAATCTCTTTCTCGTCGTGAGAAAGTTACACCTATGTCCCATAGGTAAGGACTACGAAATACAATATGACAAACATCTAATGGGATAACATCACATGTTACCTGATCTACGTATTTCTTGTTGATGGTGAATATGAAGGTGCATTGAGCAGTCACTTGCATATCTGTATCCTTCTTCAACCATCCTAACATGTACGGCTTAAGGTGTGGTGTTGTCTTCAACTTACAACTTATTCATTAGTTGTTCGGATATTAAGTTTCGTTGTGACCCGATATCAAATAGAGTGAGAACAAGTGTTTTCTTAACTTCTGCATTCACCCAAAATAGCTTTTCTTTAGTAGATTCTGAGATCACCGATTTTTTCCTAGTGACTTTTCCTTGTGTCTCAGTTAAAACCCCTTTTCTTGTCATCGTCACAACTTTTTTCTCTGGATTTGGCGATCCGTCAATTATCTCATCTTCATCCCCTCCTTCTTCTTTATTATAGATGGTTGTGGTAGTTTTCCTGCGATCTTTCCACCATACTGGTCTTGGATCTGGATCTAATTTCCAACACCCTTCCTTTGAGTGTTGAAATTTTTTGCAGTTCTCTCAGTATCGGACGTTTCCGTTTGCCACTACATGATAAGATCTGCACTCTTTATGAACCATTTTCACAATCTCTCCATCTTCCGTTCTTGACTGCTTTGCTCCAACATACTGATTCTTCATCTCAATATGCATAGCTATCTTACAAGCATCGTCAATGTCAATTGTTGAGAATAGTGTCAGTTCTGTCGTATTGAGAAAATTAGTCCTCCTTTATACTTCTCAATAGCTTATGGATCTCTCATATTCACATTCAGTATTATATCTTGCTTGCGAAATTCAGTAGTGTATCTTTTCACGTACTGTCCTTTCTCTTGTCGCAAGAATTGTCATTGTTCGTGCAATTTTTCTTTATAACCAATTGGGTAAAACTGATTTTGGATAGCAATTGTGAATTGCTTCCAAGTAGTTACTGGCGCTTCGTTGATAAGATCCAAACTTGATGTATATGATTTCCACCAAATTAGGGAATGCCCATCAAGTCTTAGTCCAGTGAAACTTACTTGTTGCTCTTCAGTAACACCCTTGGTTCTGAAATAAACCTCCAAAGACTTGAGCCAACCATCTATTCTTCTAGATTCAGATCCCCATTGTATGCTGGAATTTCAATTATTTCCTCCACTTTGAACAGCGAGCTATCTGTGAACCTTAGTTGTTTACCCACGTCCAGAGTTATATCGAAACCGTCTATTGATTTGGTATGTGAAAGCTATAATCCTTTTATCATCTCCTTTAGCTCTGGCAGATCATTTTTCATTGTTCTCATATCTTCCTCCAATTTCTCCATAGTCCTTCTTATAGATTTGAGGATGATAAAACTGATGTTTTCTTTATTCTATCAATATTAGGATCTAATTGTAATATTTTGTTACCCTTGGATTGAATCCCCTTCCTTCATCGCTGGGAACATGGCTTACTTACCTTCTATCTCTGATACCACTGATCAATTTCCAGACCCCAATATGATAGATAGAGAATAGACACACAAATATAATTGAAGTACTAGTAATTTGCAATAGAACACGTTAATTATATTGCTTTACAACGTTTACCTTTTAGAGTTTTTTCCCCCAGGTGTGGTTTCTTCCTCTAGATCTGTTTTCTGCTAGTATTCTTCTAGTCTTCTGCGTGTGTCCTCTACAAGCATTCAAGGTGCCTATTTATAAGGTTAGGACTATGCTAAAACTAGTAATACACAGATTAGGAAAACCCTTATTTTTGTAACCTTCGGGGAATAAAACTCCTACTTTTCCTTCTACGAATAGAAATCTACTTCTAAAATTACTTAGAGATTAATTCAGTTGTACTGTAAAACTAGGTATATAATATTCTAAAGGGCCTATACCTTAAAATTGATCATTGGTTCAGTGAATCAACTTCACCCACAAGTACTCAGCCTTGCATACTTACGCCAAAGTATGCATATGCCTTCACTCTTAAGGTTTTACGCAACGAAAGTCTTTCTTCTTTCTCTCTGACTTTTTATGCCCCCATAAGCATAAGAGGTTTGTCATGCATAAACCCATTTGACAATCTCACAAAATCAGAAACATCATAAACACAAATACATGACAAAGTTAACCCATTTTATTGTATCAAAGGAAGATTACAAAATTTATGTACAACCAATGGACTAAACATGCCATCACTCTCTTGGTAATCCCTTATTCTCTAAAATATGAGACTAACTCTACAAACTCTGTAAGCCTCTCATATCCTACTCTCTTCTATTGATTTATAATTCTTCTACTATATATACAAGAGTTACACAGCCACAAACCGTGCACAACATTTGTACACCCATGGAACAATCATTTGTCCCATAAGGTAGTTCCATAACCGCCAATAATTATGCATACTTGGCCAAACTCTAGCCAACCTTCAACACATGTTCCAAAGAAGTTATGAATACTCTTGGCCTAAGCCAATGTACATCTAACATTGCGCTACAATCTTCTCCCGCACTTTGTTAGCTCATTATGGTTATTCATGCTTCATATGCTTCACTTAACTTGCTCGGCAATAGCTATGCTTACTCTTGCATTACTAGCTTGCTTGCATTGTCCAAGCTTTGGCCAGCGTCGGACTAACGCATAGACCAACTCTTGGTATATTATATACTCTTGCATCATCCTTGAGTTTGGGCCAACTCAATTCCATGGATATGCATCAATACCTACATCGCATGTTGCATTTGTCATTTGACCTTATCTTGTCTCCCCCAATGAAAGCTTCATTGTGTCGGCCAATAAGCTTCATCAGACTCTATAGTGTGTGGCATCTTGGCGCTTTACTGACCCTGCTGGGTCCCGCTATCTTAGCGCTTCATGATCTATGTAGTGTAGCACCATCATGGTTGCATACTGACTAGGCGCTTTACTGACCCTGCTGGGTCCCGCTATCTTAGCGCTTCATGATCTATGCTGTAACGGGCAATTTTTGTGCCTCACTAGCCAGACCTGGAATACCTAGACACCCTGCCCTGTCAAAAAAAAAAAGATCCAACTCCTTTTATCCAAGTAGTTTAGACTTGGTAAGTTTAGGGTTAGTTAACAGATTATAACTTGCGGCAAACATTCGCTGTATGCGACCTTGTATAGATAGCTGTGTACACAAGCAATAGTTAAGTTTCCATAATCACATTCTAATAACTTGTTCGTCTTAAATTGACTCAAATTCTGGCGGCAAAGAAACAGTAACAAAAAGTCACTCTGATGAATAACCTTAAATCTCACTTACCTAGTTCTCTTCCTACAAACACTAAAGCATGTAACAAGATTATCAACCTCCTCTCATCCGCAGGATCACATTTAGATGTCCTTAAAACATACTCATCCATGCTCACAAACAAAATCTCTCCCGATTCCTACACATTCCCTAGTTTGCTCAAAGCTTGCACTTATCTCGGCTTATTTTCTCGTGGACTTTCAGTTCACCAGCACGCACTCGTTACTGGGTCTTCAGATTCCTACGTCTCCTCTTCTCTTGTTAACTTTTATTCAAAATTTGGTGATACTTATAACGCTCGTCATGTTTTCGATGCAATGACTGAAAGAAATGTCGTTTCTTGGTCTGCTATTATCGGATGTTATTCGCGTGCAGGAGATATTGATATGGCCTGTTATCTGTATAATGAGATGAAGAAAGAGGGGATTCAACCTAATTCGGTTACCATGTTGGGTTTGCTCACGGGAGTGTCTGAACTTCGACTTCTGTATTGTGTTCATTCTTGTGTCATTCAATCAGGGGTTGATTGTGATGTTGCTGTGGTGACTTCTCTGTTGAACTTGTATGGTAAATTTGGGAGAACCAAGATTGCTCAAAAATTGTTCGACTTGATGAGTCATAAAGACATTGTTTCATGGTATACTTTGGTTTCTGTTTTTTCCCAAAACGGGAATTTGAGGGGATCAGTGGAGTTACTGAACAAAATGAGGATGGAAGGGATAGAACCTAACCAACAGATGTTTGGGTCTGTGTTATCTGTGGTCGCAAATGGTTATAACCTGGAACTGGGTAAGTTAGTTCATGGGCAAATTATAACAGCCGGATTTGATTTAGTTGTGAATGTTGAAACCACTCTTATAGTCATGTACTTGAGATGTGGAGTCATAGGTGATGCTTTTCGATTGTTTGATAGAATCAGTGATAAAGATATGATTTTGTGGACATCCATGATCTCTGGACTAGTTCAAAACGATAAAGCAGATGAAGCACTCAATATTTTCTATCGAATGTTAAAATCAGGAGAGACGCCATCTTCAACTACCATAGCTTCTTCCCTTGCAGCTTGTGCACAATTATGCGACTTACAACATGGTAGATCTATTCATGGTTACATTTTAAGGCAAAGAATGCATGCTGACATAGCTGTCCAGAATTCCCTTATAAATATGTATGCAAAGTGTGATCATCTAGAGCAAAGTTGTGTTATTTTTGAAAGAACGTGTGATAGGGATGTGGTCTCGTGGAATGCCATTGTTTCAGGGTATGCTCAGGAAGGCAATGTAAATAAGGCTTTCTCCCTTTTCAATGAAATGAGAATGGCTGACCAGACACCTGATGCCATTACAGTTGCGTCTCTCCTTCAAGCTTGTGCTACCCTTGGAGCACTTCAACAAGGTAAATGGATCCATAATTTCTTGATTAGAAATGGAGTTGGGCCATGCATATCCATTGACACTGCATTAATCGATATGTACTCAAAATGTGGAGTTATAGCTACAGCACATAGGTGTTTCGATATGATGCCAGAACAAGATATGGTTTCGTGGAGCACAATCATCACAGCTTATGGTAGTCACGGCAAGGGAGAAACAGCTTTGAAGATGTATTCAAAGTTTTTGGATTCTGGCATCGAGCCAAGTCATGTTACATTCCTGTCTGTTTTATCCGCGTGCAGTCATGCAGGACTTGTAACTGAAGGTTTAAAGATTTTCAGGAGTATGAAAGAAGATTATAAAGTTGAGCCAAAGCTTGAACATCGGACATGCATTGTTGATCTCCTTAGCCGAGCTGGCCGGTTACAAGAGGCCTATAGTTTTCTGACAACAATGTTTCCAAAGCCAACCATCCATGTACTAAGTATACTACTTAATGCTTGTCGGACTTATGGAAATACAAATCTGGGGAATGTTGTTGCTAGAGAAATAAAGTCTCTCAAACCTGAGAATGCTGAAAATTATGTGCAACTCGCACATTGCTATGCTTCCATGAGCAGATGGGATGGGGTCAGGGACGCTTGGATACAAATGAGAACCCTAGGACTAAAGAAGATGCCAGGTTGGAGTTCTATTGAATTACACGGAACCAGAACAACATTCTTTGTAGATCACAGTTCACATGCTCAGTATGAGGAAATCACATTGATGTTAAAAACCGTGGGCACGGAAATGCAACTCAAAGACGAAAATTTCCAAAATTATATCTGATACTTAAGTCTCAACAACCAAGGTGGAATTGCATTAGTTCTTTTACTGAGAAACAAAGATTGTCACCCATCAAACAAACAAACAAAGTGAAGGAAGATGGTACACTAATGTCAGCATGGGTCTTCTTAGTAGTCACAGTTTTACAACAATCAAAAGAACATTAAAACAATCATACATTGATCTCACTGGATAGCGAGCAACATGGCTCGAACTTTTGCTCTGAGATCATTAGGAATTTCTGTTGTTTCAGAAGGCTGGGCATTCACTACTAACGGAGAAGATTTTTCGACACGGTCATCTAATAGATCTGTGTAAGCATCTCTTTTAGCACTATCACCGTTACTGATTTCCCCTTCCTCATAGTCTCCCTTTCTTTCCGAGTGGGATTCCCTTCTGTGCCTGTGGGACCTCTTTCGGTGCCGCTGCTCATCTTCAGAAGAACTGTGGTGCTTCTGTCTATGCCGAGATTCCCTATCTTTAGAAGAATGTCTTTTTCTATGACCGTGCTCATCTCTATCACGGTGTGAAGAATGACGAGAAGAACGGTGCTTCTTCCTCGAATGTTTATGTTCTCTTTCATCATCGTCATCCTTGTCGTCTTCATCCAGCCTTCTAGATCTATAGTGGTGCTTCTTTCTTAATTGTTTTTCTTTATAATCATCACTACGATCATACCTTTTGAACTTGTCTATATCCCCAACGGCATCACCATCAGCAGGTATTGAACTTCCTTCTCTTTCTCTGCTCACCAGCTCCTCTGTGACCAAAATATCCGCACTGTCAACACTTTGAGAAGGTCCATCAAATGAAGAAGCCTTAATTCCAGAACCCTGCAAACCTGAATTCACAGAATCAGGTGGTTCTGCAGATAAACGTGGTGCTGCACCACCCTTAATCATAGCCGCAAACATCTTCGCCCGCTTCAGTCTCTCTGCTTTCTGCTTTTGCTCTTTAGTTAAGCACGCTTCAGAAGAATCTGCTTCAGCGGCAGCTGCAACAGCTGCTGTTTTTGCAATTGCCTTGGCAACTGAAACAAAAGTGGTTTTCTCCCCACTCCTTCCTGACTGAGATCTCGGCAAATCAACAGGTAGTGAAGTACTGGGTCTCCGTGCATCAGACACAGGGTTTGGAGTGGAACTCCGAGCTCGAGAAGAAAATGAAAAACTACCGAAGCTTGAGTTCGGTTCAATATCACCGCTAAGGGCTGAACTGGAATCATCTAATGATTTCTTAGGAAACATATCTAGTCTTGGATTCCTCACGCCTCTTGTAGCTACCTGAAGAATAGCTGCAGCAGCTTCTGCATCTATCGTCACTTCAAGCTGTTCTTGTGCAGGTTTGGGAGGGGGATCCTGAACATCCTTCTTTCGACCACTGATTACCATCTTAAACTTTTCTTTCTTCTCAGAGTCATATGGTAGATCATGATTTGAAGAACCGATATCATTCTTTTTGGAGAGAGCAGCTTTCTTACCACCGTCTTGTGCACTTGAATCTATCTTTTGATGATTAGAAGAGATTTTTCCAGATTGTTTTGACTGTAAAGGAATAAATATAGCAAAAAGCGATGAGATCTGAAATAACAATAAGAGAGAAAAAGCACAAAACTCTATAGCTTTTGATGCACGTAATTACAACAAGAAAAGAGGACATAACTATCTCAGTAAGGTTTTCTATCCCTTTAGGTTTGTAGATGTAATCTCCATTCATAATGATTGAGAATTATTATCAACTAACAAGTAACGAGATTGCCAAATGACGATAATTCAAAATACGGTAGATAAATGAACAGTAAGACTTCAAAGAAAATATACCTCCTGAGCTTCTTGAAGAATGTTTAGGTAATATGGGTGATAAAGGTTGGACGGCAGAAGAAATGGAAATCTCCCATTTTTAGCATCTTGCTCTATCAGTACTGCTTCAAATTCTTTCCCATTCTTTACAATGAACTCGATTAGTTTATCCATTGTTCTCTTCATATCAGATGGAGGGTCCACAATCACAGGTTTGATCTTCGCAGTGACTGGTTTTTCCAAAGTAGTAGAACTTGAACCCGGTGCACCACCATCCATTTTCTTACCACCAGGAACTAAACTCAGGGAACGGTTTTTTTTGGAAGAAAGAGCTGCTTCTTTCACCGAAGGAAAGGGACGGTCATTAGCTCCGACATCTTTCCCAGCCAGATTTGGTGAATCTTCCACTCGTTCTGATACGTGAGAATGAGTTGAGCCTCTAACAACGGAGGAATCAGCAGATTTATCTTCATTAGATTTATCGGCATCCTGAAGTGAATCATCATCCTCCTCCTCCCCTGATTCATACACAGACCCAAGCAAGGATAATGCCCCGCCAGATACATCGGCTATATGATTCTGCTCGGTCTTCTTATCTTCATCTTGTGGTTTGCTATCCACTTCAGACTTCAGAATTTCTGGGTGATCAACAAGGAATCTGAAGTATGCATGGAGTTGATGATCAGGCATTAAGAACCCAAATGTTGGATTATCACCCTGTTTCACTCTCAAGACAATTTCTGATTGTCCTCCATGTTTGCTGACAAAAAGCGCAGTCCTTGCCATGATCTGGTGTAATTTTTCTGTAGGAGGCTGCAAAAACAACAATTAGAACACAAACATCTCTCAGAATAATGACAGAAGTTCGCAAACAACAATAAATTTAAAATGTTAAATCTTATCAAAGAGATCCAGGATCGTGCCATGGGATAATAATATAGTTTAATAATCATAATAAAAGAAACATATTTCTGTTTCCTTCCATTTGCTATATACTGGTTCTGATGATTATATGTTCCGATATGACTGCAATCCCACCTGCACGAACCCTTGGTCATGATACATCAAAAGAAAACAAGGTACCCATGAATGGCAAACTTAAGTCGTACAAATTCCATCCCTGCTCCGTGCGTCTGAAACTTAAGAAATTGGAAGCTTAGAATAACCTATGTGCTTTGGTCAGTTAACTTCACTGGAGCTGATTTGATGTTGTTTCTAGCACCATATAAAAGCAATTTCAATACTGTATGCAAACTTATTAGATGAAGTTCACTTACTAGGCTTTGAAGTAGGTTTTCTGGCACCGGAAAAGGTGGACGAAAACCATAATCTCCCACCACGCTATCGGAGTTCTTTTGGTCCGCAGAAACATCAGAGTTTCCATATGAAAATCCAACAGCACTGTAAGTACCTCCAGCTCCTTGCCCTTCCCCACTGTTCGATTCTGTGCCAAGAAAGAAAGAGAAATTTAAACAAACTTCAGCTAGTTCTAACTTCACAAAGAATGTGCAATGGGTTATCAAAACTTCACCTTAGATGTAAGGGAAAAGAGTCAAGTTAAGTGAAAAGATTCTTACTTGTCCCAGTGAGAGATGCAAATGTTGCAAACTAGATATCCTTCCTGCAGCTTTAACAGTTATTGCAAAAACAATAAATAAATAACAGAATCAAAAGCCTACACTTCCTAATCCTCGCATACTTTGAACTTTTTAGCTAACATAGTTCCGAAAACTTCAACCCGGAAGTCCCGATTACAACAGAACCCATTTTCTGTCGGATTACAAACGCCCAAGACATACTCTAGCTGTGGTTTTCCGGATGATTGTCAATTGAGGAGTAGTTAAAATCCTATAGCTTTTGTTCTTCATGTTCCGGCCTCCGCTCAAGACACCAACAGAACATCTATTACTTAATTGTTTGCAGTCATAGAAACGGACAACCATAAAATCTCTATTTTCTATAGCCTCACATAAAATGGTTCCACATCAATATTTGTCCACAAACTAAACCCTAGAGAAAAGAAGCCAATTTCTTCAAAAGGGAATACAATTTAATCTAATTTGCAAGAGGAATCACAAACCACAATAAACAAATGAATAATCATATTCAAAAAAATAAAAAATAATATTCAGGAGAAGGTAATTTAGGGAATAATGAACAAACCTTGTTGAAGGGATAATAAATCATCAGATTGAGGTTGTAGAAGATCAAGATAACGTTCATGATCAATTTCAGATTCATCTGTTGGAGTCTGACGACGTCTCTTGAGGAGAGGAGGAGGTGTATGCAGGAGATGACGAACATCGTATCTGTCTATCAACAGTGAATTCCATTCAACTAGGGCTTCTTGTGAATTCACAAATGTCGCAGCTGAATCATCATCGAACAGTAAAGCATGTCGTCCAACTACCTCCATATTTACCACACAAATCTCTTCTACTCTCTTGACGAAGGAGTTCCTCTGATATTTGGATTTTTAGGTATTCGTCATTCGTCCAGTTTTCCCTAAAATCCTTTGCGAAAAATTTCAGGAGGGCGAGGGGGAGTTATATTTGATAACCCAAACATTCACTAGTCGGTGCCTGGTATCCGACAACGCGAGGAACTTTCACTTGTTCGTGGACCGTGGACCGTGGTTGATATTTGATATCTTCTTGGAATATTTTCCCAATTTGCATTTGGTCGCTACAAGGTCACAATGGAGAGATGGATGCAGTGGGGAGAAAGGGGGACTGGAGTACCATTGAACTCCAACTCTTGCAGCATGATTCATATTTCAAGTGCAACCACGCGGTTCAGTTTTCTTTGCGTTGTTTGCTATAGCTGTTTCGATTCTGGCATGTTTAATGTCTACGATTTTCTTTTATAAACTGACGAATGGATTATCATCGGTCCCAGAAGTATTGCAGCAAATAGTTAGGTTTTTTACTCGGCTAATTGATTGCTTCAGCTGTGAGGTTACTGAGGTGGTAACACTCTTGCCCACCTTTTAGGTTAAACAAGCAAAAGTTGGGTTTATTAGGTGCATGTGAGTTTTTATTCTCATCAATCACACTTCTGAGTTTCCTCCAGTGAAAAAAAAAAAAAACAGATAGCAACAGGGAAAAAAAAAGTTCAATCACCAAAGGCTAAAGGTTTATTAGGTGCGTGCGAGACTGCGAGTACTAGCTCAAATACTTCCAGAGAAATAGTAGAGTATGAGGACTAGATCCAAGAATAAAACATGAACACTGCTTTCAAACTCATACAGACAAGTATTGGCTCATCCATGAATCGAAACGAGACCAGGCGAGATCTACCGCTGCTTCATCCTCATCGTTCAAACCCATTTCCTTCCTCCTCTTGATACCTTCAGCGGATCTGTTCATAAAAGCATGTCCACTGCCTGGATAAATGTGTACTTCATGAGGCAAGCCAGATGATTTTAGTTTCTCTTCCAGTGCTTTTGCTGCCTGGAAAATTAAAATTCAAAAAGTGAGGAAACAATGAATTCCGGACGTGTTTGGTTGATTTTATACTTGAGTATGTATAATTCAACTCAAGATCTTTCAGTGAATGTTTCGTTCTGGTAACATGTTTTATTTGGTTCTAATACTAGAAAAGCCAAATACTACTTGAGATACTGTAATGAGAAGGATTGATTAGTTCTAACACTGGAAAAGACAACAAAGTTATTTAGAGCTCCCATACCGTGATGTCTGAAAAGCCAACAAAGTTATCAAGTTCACCAAAATGTGCCTGCACAGGTGCCCTGGTCTGGGTAGGGTCTGCAAGCTCTTGTGGAGGGACACCATAAAACGCAACAACAGCGTCAACTTCAGGAATCAAAACACCACTCGCAATGGAGAGAGCTCCGCCCATGCAATATCCTGTCACGCCTACCTATTGCAACCACGTCAGAAGGTTTATGGAAAGTTATCTAATCAATCTTGAATATGCTTCAAAACTCACATATCAAATGGAAGCCTTTTTCCATGAAAGCGGATCGATGAGATTATATGTAATTTTATATGACGGTTTTCATTGTCTGATCAACAAGAGTAACAATTTAGCAGCAAACCTTCTTTGAACCATTTGCCTTGAGCCAGTTAACTGAGGCACTGATATCCTTAACAGCACCTTGCCAGTCAAGACCATCCATCAAATGCTGAGCTTCTGCAGCATCAACACCAACCTTTCCACGATATAAGCTAGAAAAAACAGCAAAAGATTGGTTTTTCAGCCGCTGCCAGTAGTGATAGCAAAAGTCTAATGGTTACTGTAAGAAATCAATACCAAAAACTATTTGTTGTTATACAAAACATATACATTAAATATTTGGTTGTTACAGAATATCTTACTCCGGAATGAGTGCTTTATAACCCGAACCCAACTGGGAAATTTTAATAGCATGGTTCTTGATCTCAAAATCAACACCCCACCATTCTTGTAGTACCACTATCCCAGGAGCATTTTCTTTGCCAACAACATATGCGTCAAAGCTCTGATGTTCAAAACAAAACAAAACAAAAGGCAAAACTATCAGTATTAGTGAAGAATACTGGATAAAATAAAATAAAATGCATGCTTAATCTAAAAAACTCAGCCAAGCAAACTGGGAGTCTTACGGAAATCTCTAGAGTCAGGGAAATGGTCCTTAACAAATACACCTAATGAAGTAACCATGCTATACAGATGCGCTGAATAAAATCCCCGACTTAAGAAATCCAGATAATACAAAAAACAATATGATTTGATGAACACAACCATCACATTTACACTCTGGCGGTCAACATTCCGGCTAAAATTTAGTAATATGCATGTATGATACGCCAACAAAGATTATTCGTGCTAAAACCTATCATTAGGATCCTTCTGTGGTCGGGTCAGACCCAGTTACCCGGCAGATACACAAAAATCAAATTAAGATGTTGATCAACAAGATGGTGAGTACAAGTTACGCAATTGTTTTAGAGCTAAAGAAGGGTTTTCTCACAAATCGAAAAGATGGTTTACAAATAACTGCTCCAGTATTCATGAACTTCCAGTGTTAGGTGACGACGAAAACAAGAGAGAATGGTGTGGTAATCAGAGAGGTGAGTTTACTATAGCTAATGCAGTAGAGATCATTAGAAAAAAATTCCCAGTTTTAAAGGTGTGGAAAAAGTCTGCGCGTCCAAGTATTGCTAGTAATGGGTGAAGATTCCAAGTGGGTGTGTAAAATGATAAAAATTTGAAGAACAGGAAATTCCACTTGCTTCAACATATTATTCATGCGGAGCAGATCAAGACAAAATCACCTTATTTGGAGTTGGTTGGGTGGGATTATCAATTTCTTAGAATCCTTCTAATTTTACTGGCATCTTTTTACATTCAAAACAGCATAGTGCATTCAGTGCAATGGTCGAGATATGGTTCTTAAGAAATAAGGTTGTCTTTGAGCAGGTAATTCCTGACTTGAGGAGGCTGAAACAAAGAATTATATTACTAACCCATAAAGGTGGTTACTGGGTAGAGAATGCAAGGAAGCATGAGAAATTCATCTTATGACTTACAAATCAGTTGCAGAAAGTTGGAAAGATATTCATATGAGGTTACTGAATGCACATGATCTTTACCAGTAGCAGGCTCTGTTTTGATCTATTGCGGATGGTGCAGCAGGTAATCTAGGTCCAATAAGATTTGGTTCCATATGCAGAGAGTCTAAGGGTATTGTTTTGGGTAATGGATCAGGTGATATTGGTGTAGCAACCAATTCTAAATAGCTACGGTTTCTGCAAGCAAGTGGAAGTTGGTTCTGACTCCAAATCTGTATTCACAATTCACTGATTTTATCACTGGCTGATTGTCTTAGGTGGGTTAGCCTAGATGAATGATTTTGCTATTTGGAAATAAGTTCAAAGATTTTCATTCAGAAATCAATCCTATGCGGATTTATTAGCAAACAAAGATGCTCAATTGAAAAGAAATCAATCCTTTGCGGATCAAGACTGAGTGCAATTTCAAGAATTGAATTGCCTCCCCAAAACTTTAAAACCCTAAAAACCCCAAAAGGATATAAGAAAGCAACACAAAAATTGCAGAGAAAAACTGTAAAAAGAACACAAAGAGGAAAAAGAAGAAGACTTACAAGGTCGTCTCGCTGAATCTGAACTTTCTTGAAATCAGGGGTTACAGAGGTACACATTGATGATCTAATTTAGAGTCTAGAAGTGATCGGAGAGAGTGTTCTTGCTAGAGAAAAGGTTTTTCTATTAAAGGTTTTAGCGAAAGCTAGTGATGCCATTTCTTAAATCCCTTCCTTTATTCCCCCACCTAGTAGCTTCTCAGTCTTTATCGGGTGGCACTAGTTGTAAATATGTTGTCATGGTAGAGTTTATCTTGTTATTTGCCACTGTCAAAGGATGCCATAGGTTTGCCAGGTAGCCGAATTTCACGAAGTAACGAACCGGTGTGTTTGAAATTGAAAGTGAACGTAACTGGGATGTTTGAAAGTGCAACTAGTTAAATCAATGCATGACAAACAAATGTTTAAAATTGGAATAAGAGAAAAAAAATATATATATGTATGACAAACCAATAAGAACCTTGAAATTGCCATTACACAAGCTTAGATGGCTGATGCCTTCGAAATTGCACTCCCTGAATTCACAGTTATATCAAATGAAATCAGTTTAGATGCAAGCAATCTCGATATGCGTGATCAATTCTGGAAAAGTTTGTAGAAGCTAGAAAATTCCGAAGAATTAAATTGTTTCTCCGGAAATGTTTTCTGAATGCTCTTACTACAATGCTCTTACTACTAATTCTTGATTGTTTAGCGTTGTTTAAGATATGTTTTTTTCTTATGCTTTTGGTTGTGAAGAGGAAGAAAAGGTGGAACATATTTTTGTCCATTGTTCTTTTGCTAAATCTGCATGACCCTTATCATCATATCTTATCCAATTTTTATCAACTTTTATAGCTTTCTGGAAATCCATAAGTCTTGGATGCCAAAACTAATCAACCGAAACTCTGTTGAATTAGCTTTGACTAAAACGTGTTTTTTGTCGAAAGAAAAATATGTGGGAATCTTCCAAGAGAAACAAAGTTCACTAATCCAATTAGCCTTAGTTATTCAGATACATATCCAGTATTGGTCTAAGACAAACATCACTAGCAACGGTCCATTACTGGAAACTAGAACAAGATAGAGTTATGGAAAAACCTAACAGTAGAAAACACAAGATCAATTATGATGCAACTTGGGTTTCTAAAGGCAATCATTCTGATTTTGCAGTAATTCTTAGAGATGGTGCATGTGACTTTGAAAGAGAAAAAACATGACCATCATCAAATCAACTCCAGAATAAGCAGAAGCGTGAGGGTTCCTTCAAGCAGCACATTGTTTCAAGGAGAATGAATTCAAAAATTTCATCATAGAAGATGATTATAAAAGTTTGATTAGTAATTTTAATGAGAAGCCGACTACCATTACTTGGCAGAGTACAACTATTTTGGAGGAGACAATGAGGATTGGTGACTCTTATCCAAATTTCTAGAGATTTTTCTTTATGTACAAACCAGACAATGTTGTGGCTGACACACTTTCCAAACATGCTAAATTGTATGTTTGTAAGCTTAATTAGGATACGAGTCCACCTCTTTGTATTATACATAAACTAATCTATACTACAAAACAGAAGGGATTTTTGAGCCACCGACATGTGGATTACATTTTCAGAGACAAATGGATGATCTGACCATTCCAGTTTCATCCTAGCCATTTACATCTGACGGATGTAATAATTGTAACCTTCTTCCATTATGGCTATATGCGTTTATACCCTCATAATTAGTTCCATACTAAAAAATAATGTGGCCAACCTTCGTCTACTTGCAAGACACAAGTAACATTAGAGCATTTGCAGTTACAATGTGTAAAACCCAAACAACGAAGAATTATAGATCCTCTTTTCCATTATACTCATTGTAAAGGGGAAAATGGAAAAAAAAATGCATATCCAAAAAATGACACACCGAAAATTTGCAAACGAATTAATAGGCCTTATTTTAATTTTAGTTCTCGAATAAGCCAACCTTCGTCAACCTGCAAATCGCAAATAACATTAGAGCATTTTAGGTTACAATGTGTAAAACTCAAAGAATAAACAACTTTAGGTCCGTTTTTTTTAATGAAAAGAATAATTCCCATAATTTAAAAATAATAGTCGTACCAGTATGTCCCTCTGAAAATGAACCATGTTTATTCTTGGGAACATTTGAGAGTTCTTGATCCAGATCATGACTATATCTACGTTCACGGATGCAAAGAATAGTTGAGACACACGGTGACATCAGATCTGCTTCCTCTGTAAATATGCATGCAAGAAATGGTGAATTAGTCGATGCTCGGTTAGTGTTCGATAAAAGTAATAATAGTCGTACCTTTACGTCCCTCTGAAATGAACAATGTTTATTCTTGGGAACATTTGAGAATTCTTAATCCAGATCATGCCTATCTTTTCATTCACTGATATGCCAAGAATAGTTGAGACAAACTGTGATATCAGATCCGGTTCCTTTGTAAATATGTTTGCAAGAAACGACGAATTAGTCGATGCTCGGATAGTGTTCGATAAAAGTAGTCGTAGAAGTGTAGTTTCATTCACGGATACGATCAATGTATATGTTTTTGGGGGTTACTTGGATGATGCAGGTAGACTTTTCGGTGATATTCATCAATTCCTGTAAGAGATGTTGTGTCGTGGGATGCAATTATTGCCGCTTATGGTAAAAAAACATTAAGTTTTTTCAAAGATATGTTAAAATCAAGTTATCTGGAGATTGGGAATTGGGTAGATACTTGGATCATACACCCCATCCCTCTAACTATGCTCGCAACGTATACCCAAACTCACTAATTTTACTAACAAAAAATTTCTTTCTTACCCATAAGAAAAAAAAACGTGCATACTATAAATACTGCATGCAAATGAAACGCGTGATTTATGATTAATAAGACATAATAGATCATTCAAAATTAAACGTCAAAACATTAAAAAAATCACAAATTACCATTATTCAATAATCATGTATAGATACAGGAGCATAATTCTTTGACCACATACCCTCACACTCATTTACTCATTTCTAACGTTTTTTGTTAGTAAAATTTTTAGCGCAATAACATCAACATGTCAAACACGATTTTTAGCGCAATAGTATCAACATGTCAAACATGATTTTTAGCGCAATAGTATGAACATTTCAAATATGATTAGCCACAGTCCCATAAAATTCGTTGCTCAAAACGTGTTTGCTTCCTTTTCAAGAATGCATGATTGCGATGAAAACAAACCTGCAGTACTCAACTTTCGTGTTGCAAGAAAATGGAAGAGATCGATTTCGTGGAGACCAACGAAGTCACTACTCTGGATTTACTGATGATTGACAAAAACGTGAGTATATTCTAATTTGGATCTGAATCAATCTAATGTTTATTTGGATGTTTTTTGGATATTAGTCATGCATTCTAACCAATTTTGACATCTCACACACGGGGATACCATGCACGCCATTGTCCCTAAGAATTTAATATGGAAGTTCAGGTCATTGCTCCATGAGGGAGGGTTATATTCAATCTCAAAGTTCAATACCACAACGAAGAAATCCAGATTTCTTCCTTCAAAGAATGATTATCGGTTATTCTTCAAATGGAATACTGAGGTTGACTGTTTGTTGGGGGATACCAGAGGCATCCCCATGCGTGAATCTTCCTTTGTTGAATTTGATGATTTGGAGTCTAGAATAAACAACATCTATCTCACGGGTACTCCTATTAAAACATATTTAATTTGGAGTAATTCAAATTACATCCGCAGTTTTGTTAATTATTGGTATGAAAAATATCTAAGATATTCATAACTACAATTTCTCATGACTCAAATTAAGTCTTATGATAGTGTGTGGTAATTATTAAAATCATTATGATAAAAAGTAATCCCAACTCATGCCATGCCGTTACGGCACGGGTTATTTTTAGTAATATATAATACCTAATATTATGAGTAAAACTACATCCAACTCCACTTTATACAACTCTTAAATGATGCTACTAATATTTTAAGTTAATTTGTTAATGGATTCCTAATTTACGGGGGAACCCAAAAAACAAAGTGCACAGTTAGATGATGGCTTTTATTGGTCACACTTAGGGAACCTCAAGATATTGCATCCACAAGTGTGTAATAGTCCATCTATGAGGTTATTGAACGATAGAATACCTTGATATTGTCCAACAATCAAAGAAATATTTTCTTAATACAAACTAGACAACTCTTGTGTTGACTCCCAAAACCGGCGCAATTGGAATATGTAATTATCCTTTTTATCCTCTTAGTTTTTTCATTGGCGTTTTATAAAATGATAGGGTTAGTACATTTCAGCACCGTCCAAACCATTTTTAAGCTAACTCTAGCCAATTTTCTCTTTGCTTATTGCAAAATAAATACAAATCAAGGTTTATTATCTTTGTTGGAATATTAAAAATAAGATATTTTTACACCGTTAAAGATGCTTTTAAGGGCGTATATACTTAAATCACCGAAATAATAATTTGGAAATAGAAAACCCAATAAGTATGTAAAAACATTCCAAGTTTGTAAAGGGTTTTGGAAAGAGTTTTTTTTTTTTTTTGTTGTTTTGAATATTGTTTGGATGATTGATATCTTTAATGATCTAGAAGTGCAAGAGCAATTTTTTCTTCAAATATCTCTTTATTATCCGACCCACATTCCAATCCCAATTTTCCACCTTGTTCAGATTTACTTAACCATGTATTGATGAATGAATAGTCTAAATTGTGAGAGCTTGTTGCCATTACGCGATATATATTACTATAAATATGAAACCACTGACTATTTTGTTAAGTCACATATTTTGATACATTCCAAAAATCACTAGAGGATTAGAAACTCTATTACCTTGACAGGCCAAAGTGCATCCCATTTGCATTTTCTCCCTAAAAATGAACCTGCTTAGCATGGGGAACTAACAGATTTACATTTGGACTAGGGGAGTTTTCCTCCACAGAATTTCCAAATAACACTATTTGATTTAAATTTTGAAATTATTCAATTGGTCCCCATTGATTTTGGAAAATTGATACAATAGGCTTAGATTTTGTAGGCTTTTATATAAATTGTTTTTGGCCAGAAAAGTACTAGTAATATGGATTATAGATACTAGCACTATGAATAACTTCTCGAAGTTAAGAACCTTTCTTAACGTGGTTTTTATTTAGAGTATTCATATGAAAGAGATTTTCCTATATGTAAAAATTACATGTGTGATACATGTGGTACATGTGACATCACATACATGTAATACATATGCAAAATAAAATCAATTTTATTTCTTAATATCAATGTTTTATTTGTATTCATCTATTTTAAAGATAAACATAAATATTTTACTTAAGACATAAATTTCCAACAACAGTAACTTCAACCATAATCATTAGTTTTTGAGAAACCCTTCACCAAATTCAGTGCTGCCACTCTTGTGTAACTCTACCATTAAACTGAATTTGTAAAGTCTACTGACGATTTTTTTTTACCACCATTGAAAACTTGGCGAACCTGCAAGCTCTGTTGATTGGATTTTGGATATGAAAGTAACTGTTAAAAGCACGTGCATTTAAGTTCTTGATGAAGGGGGAGATTGTTAGAGCATTGCTTGGTTGAACCCACCAAGCGTTGGTATATCAAGGTTGGTTGTCATATTTTAGTTTCAAAACTCAAAGTCTTTTGATTAGATTACTAGAGTCAACTTCGTTAGGTTAGACTGTGAAATCTAGAAATGTTAATACATACAAGTACTACTCTGAAGACCTGGAGGTTATGATGACGTATCGACATTAACGAACACATCATCCTTCTACTTGAGGTTAGTAACACAAGACTTGACTTGTTTTCATTTCTATCTATGTTACTTTCAAGTATTGTTTAGATTGAAAACATAACCTGCAAAGCTACATATATAAAACTCTAGTATAATAGACTTAATCATCTTATTATAATCAAAGTGTCAAGAAGAATATACAAGTTTTATCACCACTTTGGTATATTGAAATTACCAAGTATAACGCTTATCTTTTGAACTTCACAATTGCGACATAGACACTATCTTTGTAATTTATCACTATATTTTATAATGAACTTAGGATTGATTTTATGCCTAAAAATCTATGTTTGATTACATGAGTGTGAGGAAGTAGACATACGAAATTGTTTTGTATTTGAGAGAAATCAACGGATTGGTGATCTGGTTCCTATTGGGGATTTATAGCCGGACCGATCCCTATTTGTGGATCTCTAGCATGACCGATCCCTATTGGGGATCTCTAGCATAACCATCGCTACTTATTTGGGATCTATAGTATGACCGATCCCCATGGCAAAACTGATTTCAGATATCACGTATAGTTTAGGGTTTGTGTGATTTTGGAAGTTGGGTTTGCAAAATAGGAAAGCTCGGGATGTCGATATTGTGAGTAACTTGAACATGTATACAAATCTTACATTTTATTGTTCAAAGATATGCCTTAATATTCAAGGTGAGATCCCAAACAAATATATTTGAGAATCTTTTTGTTAAGATTTTCGGATGTGTATGTATTATTTTTCCAACAAGTAAAACATATCTCTGGAAGATATATTAGTAAATTATACTTGTATGCTAGCTAATATTGAGTTGTATCCCAACTATTTTGAAACTGACGAAAATGAAATAAAGGACAATCTTTTTGAAACGGAGGGAGTATTTTGTAAACCTAGATCTGGTTATCTTGATAATCTAGATCTTGGTTGATCTAAACCGGACAAAGGAGTTTATTAGATTAAACGAAAGATCCTTTATTGAACTCAACATAAATCCCTGATTTACTTTCTGAAATTGATAGCGCGGTAACCGAACAGATTATTCCTTTACTATTATAAGACAATCCAAAGGAGTTGAGTGCTTGAAGTCTATATAGTGGCTTCATTCTGAGAGTATTCAAAACTGAACTATGTCCTTGTTTTTTTTTTGCATTTGCGGTTTCCTCGTTCACAAAATCTTGTTGTGTCTTTACTGTTACCTTTAGTAAATTAAAACTAAGTAAATTATACATTAATCAAATACTTGGGTTGATCCATATAGTTAGGTCAGGTTCTGGACTTTTACTATAAATCAAGTGTGTACCTTGTGATTGTTATCTTCTTGACAGTCTGTAAGGATTCGTAAGCTCGTCAATGCTCTTAGACTGGTCAAGAGACGATTGATAGACGCATTTATGTGTCTAATTTGTCCTCAATGTTTCGTATTGTTGGTACTCGATTTTGTACTAATTTTGTTATTTTATGTGTTTGTAGGCATTTTTGGGAAATAAACATTTTTGGAAAATTCGGCTCGAAAAGTTGATTTTGGCACCCGGAGGACACGTGCTATGCGGACTCTCATTTTGGTTAAGGGGCACCTCAAATACTAAGGGGCACCTCAGTTGAGGACCTACTAGTCGCACCCCCAGTTTGGTTAGGGGATACCCTTTCTTCTTCATTTGAATTATGAAAACCGGCGGGAAAAACCAACCTTCAGCTGCCGAAATTAGGGTTGCGATTTGAGCTCGTTTCAATGAGACTAAACGGCTGAATTTGATTGGATTTGTTCATATGGG
>NC_039358.1:144232754-144300444 GCF_003573695.1 Papaver somniferum
AAAAAAAAACGTGCATACTATAAATACTGCATGCAAATGAAACGCGTGATTTATGATTAATAAGACATAATAGATCATTCAAAATTAAACGTCAAAACATTAAAAAAATCACAAATTACCATTATTCAATAATCATGTATAGATACAGGAGCATAATTCTTTGACCACATACCCTCACACTCATTTACTCATTTCTAACGTTTTTTGTTAGTAAAATTTTTAGCGCAATAACATCAACATGTCAAACACGATTTTTAGCGCAATAGTATCAACATGTCAAACATGATTTTTAGCGCAATAGTATGAACATTTCAAATATGATTAGCCACAGTCCCATAAAATTCGTTGCTCAAAACGTGTTTGCTTCCTTTTCAAGAATGCATGATTGCGATGAAAACAAACCTGCAGTACTCAACTTTCGTGTTGCAAGAAAATGGAAGAGATCGATTTCGTGGAGACCAACGAAGTCACTACTCTGGATTTACTGATGATTGACAAAAACGTGAGTATATTCTAATTTGGATCTGAATCAATCTAATGTTTATTTGGATGTTTTTTGGATATTAGTCATGCATTCTAACCAATTTTGACATCTCACACACGGGGATACCATGCACGCCATTGTCCCTAAGAATTTAATATGGAAGTTCAGGTCATTGCTCCATGAGGGAGGGTTATATTCAATCTCAAAGTTCAATACCACAACGAAGAAATCCAGATTTCTTCCTTCAAAGAATGATTATCGGTTATTCTTCAAATGGAATACTGAGGTTGACTGTTTGTTGGGGGATACCAGAGGCATCCCCATGCGTGAATCTTCCTTTGTTGAATTTGATGATTTGGAGTCTAGAATAAACAACATCTATCTCACGGGTACTCCTATTAAAACATATTTAATTTGGAGTAATTCAAATTACATCCGCAGTTTTGTTAATTATTGGTATGAAAAATATCTAAGATATTCATAACTACAATTTCTCATGACTCAAATTAAGTCTTATGATAGTGTGTGGTAATTATTAAAATCATTATGATAAAAAGTAATCCCAACTCATGCCATGCCGTTACGGCACGGGTTATTTTTAGTAATATATAATACCTAATATTATGAGTAAAACTACATCCAACTCCACTTTATACAACTCTTAAATGATGCTACTAATATTTTAAGTTAATTTGTTAATGGATTCCTAATTTACGGGGGAACCCAAAAAACAAAGTGCACAGTTAGATGATGGCTTTTATTGGTCACACTTAGGGAACCTCAAGATATTGCATCCACAAGTGTGTAATAGTCCATCTATGAGGTTATTGAACGATAGAATACCTTGATATTGTCCAACAATCAAAGAAATATTTTCTTAATACAAACTAGACAACTCTTGTGTTGACTCCCAAAACCGGCGCAATTGGAATATGTAATTATCCTTTTTATCCTCTTAGTTTTTTCATTGGCGTTTTATAAAATGATAGGGTTAGTACATTTCAGCACCGTCCAAACCATTTTTAAGCTAACTCTAGCCAATTTTCTCTTTGCTTATTGCAAAATAAATACAAATCAAGGTTTATTATCTTTGTTGGAATATTAAAAATAAGATATTTTTACACCGTTAAAGATGCTTTTAAGGGCGTATATACTTAAATCACCGAAATAATAATTTGGAAATAGAAAACCCAATAAGTATGTAAAAACATTCCAAGTTTGTAAAGGGTTTTGGAAAGAGTTTTTTTTTTTTTTTGTTGTTTTGAATATTGTTTGGATGATTGATATCTTTAATGATCTAGAAGTGCAAGAGCAATTTTTTCTTCAAATATCTCTTTATTATCCGACCCACATTCCAATCCCAATTTTCCACCTTGTTCAGATTTACTTAACCATGTATTGATGAATGAATAGTCTAAATTGTGAGAGCTTGTTGCCATTACGCGATATATATTACTATAAATATGAAACCACTGACTATTTTGTTAAGTCACATATTTTGATACATTCCAAAAATCACTAGAGGATTAGAAACTCTATTACCTTGACAGGCCAAAGTGCATCCCATTTGCATTTTCTCCCTAAAAATGAACCTGCTTAGCATGGGGAACTAACAGATTTACATTTGGACTAGGGGAGTTTTCCTCCACAGAATTTCCAAATAACACTATTTGATTTAAATTTTGAAATTATTCAATTGGTCCCCATTGATTTTGGAAAATTGATACAATAGGCTTAGATTTTGTAGGCTTTTATATAAATTGTTTTTGGCCAGAAAAGTACTAGTAATATGGATTATAGATACTAGCACTATGAATAACTTCTCGAAGTTAAGAACCTTTCTTAACGTGGTTTTTATTTAGAGTATTCATATGAAAGAGATTTTCCTATATGTAAAAATTACATGTGTGATACATGTGGTACATGTGACATCACATACATGTAATACATATGCAAAATAAAATCAATTTTATTTCTTAATATCAATGTTTTATTTGTATTCATCTATTTTAAAGATAAACATAAATATTTTACTTAAGACATAAATTTCCAACAACAGTAACTTCAACCATAATCATTAGTTTTTGAGAAACCCTTCACCAAATTCAGTGCTGCCACTCTTGTGTAACTCTACCATTAAACTGAATTTGTAAAGTCTACTGACGATTTTTTTTTACCACCATTGAAAACTTGGCGAACCTGCAAGCTCTGTTGATTGGATTTTGGATATGAAAGTAACTGTTAAAAGCACGTGCATTTAAGTTCTTGATGAAGGGGGAGATTGTTAGAGCATTGCTTGGTTGAACCCACCAAGCGTTGGTATATCAAGGTTGGTTGTCATATTTTAGTTTCAAAACTCAAAGTCTTTTGATTAGATTACTAGAGTCAACTTCGTTAGGTTAGACTGTGAAATCTAGAAATGTTAATACATACAAGTACTACTCTGAAGACCTGGAGGTTATGATGACGTATCGACATTAACGAACACATCATCCTTCTACTTGAGGTTAGTAACACAAGACTTGACTTGTTTTCATTTCTATCTATGTTACTTTCAAGTATTGTTTAGATTGAAAACATAACCTGCAAAGCTACATATATAAAACTCTAGTATAATAGACTTAATCATCTTATTATAATCAAAGTGTCAAGAAGAATATACAAGTTTTATCACCACTTTGGTATATTGAAATTACCAAGTATAACGCTTATCTTTTGAACTTCACAATTGCGACATAGACACTATCTTTGTAATTTATCACTATATTTTATAATGAACTTAGGATTGATTTTATGCCTAAAAATCTATGTTTGATTACATGAGTGTGAGGAAGTAGACATACGAAATTGTTTTGTATTTGAGAGAAATCAACGGATTGGTGATCTGGTTCCTATTGGGGATTTATAGCCGGACCGATCCCTATTTGTGGATCTCTAGCATGACCGATCCCTATTGGGGATCTCTAGCATAACCATCGCTACTTATTTGGGATCTATAGTATGACCGATCCCCATGGCAAAACTGATTTCAGATATCACGTATAGTTTAGGGTTTGTGTGATTTTGGAAGTTGGGTTTGCAAAATAGGAAAGCTCGGGATGTCGATATTGTGAGTAACTTGAACATGTATACAAATCTTACATTTTATTGTTCAAAGATATGCCTTAATATTCAAGGTGAGATCCCAAACAAATATATTTGAGAATCTTTTTGTTAAGATTTTCGGATGTGTATGTATTATTTTTCCAACAAGTAAAACATATCTCTGGAAGATATATTAGTAAATTATACTTGTATGCTAGCTAATATTGAGTTGTATCCCAACTATTTTGAAACTGACGAAAATGAAATAAAGGACAATCTTTTTGAAACGGAGGGAGTATTTTGTAAACCTAGATCTGGTTATCTTGATAATCTAGATCTTGGTTGATCTAAACCGGACAAAGGAGTTTATTAGATTAAACGAAAGATCCTTTATTGAACTCAACATAAATCCCTGATTTACTTTCTGAAATTGATAGCGCGGTAACCGAACAGATTATTCCTTTACTATTATAAGACAATCCAAAGGAGTTGAGTGCTTGAAGTCTATATAGTGGCTTCATTCTGAGAGTATTCAAAACTGAACTATGTCCTTGTTTTTTTTTTGCATTTGCGGTTTCCTCGTTCACAAAATCTTGTTGTGTCTTTACTGTTACCTTTAGTAAATTAAAACTAAGTAAATTATACATTAATCAAATACTTGGGTTGATCCATATAGTTAGGTCAGGTTCTGGACTTTTACTATAAATCAAGTGTGTACCTTGTGATTGTTATCTTCTTGACAGTCTGTAAGGATTCGTAAGCTCGTCAATGCTCTTAGACTGGTCAAGAGACGATTGATAGACGCATTTATGTGTCTAATTTGTCCTCAATGTTTCGTATTGTTGGTACTCGATTTTGTACTAATTTTGTTATTTTATGTGTTTGTAGGCATTTTTGGGAAATAAACATTTTTGGAAAATTCGGCTCGAAAAGTTGATTTTGGCACCCGGAGGACACGTGCTATGCGGACTCTCATTTTGGTTAAGGGGCACCTCAAATACTAAGGGGCACCTCAGTTGAGGACCTACTAGTCGCACCCCCAGTTTGGTTAGGGGATACCCTTTCTTCTTCATTTGAATTATGAAAACCGGCGGGAAAAACCAACCTTCAGCTGCCGAAATTAGGGTTGCGATTTGAGCTCGTTTCAATGAGACTAAACGGCTGAATTTGATTGGATTTGTTCATATGGGATTAACAAACGTGGTGTGATATTCAAAATCAATCCATTTGGACCAGATAATCGGCGAGAAGGAAACAGAGTTGCGTGTTCACGGGAAAAATATTCTGGATTTGGTTTGGAAAGTTTCTGGTGAAATTTAATCGAAGTTTTAGCTTTGTTTGGGCCTGTTAACCGCAAACAGGGCTGGTAATCCTCTTAGACTCGTCAAAGTACGGTTGTATCACCGATTGGAAGAAAACATAGCATCATATATCCCCATGAGTTATTCTCGGGATTTTCTTTATTCTTGGAAAGATTGCACGAGGTCAGAGCATGTATATCATATTCTATGACGTGTATGAGTCTGTTAAGAGTATGTTGGATGGATACAGACGCGTGAGAAGCTGTAAAAAGTGAAGAAATCCCGTGACTGGCAGTGAAGAATATTATCGAGTAATGAAGATTATTCGGAGTTATTGGCGAGTATTTTTGATTCTGGAGAGTATATAAAGGGTGCTGAGGGTTATGAGAGAGGATGGAGAGTGAGGGGAAGAAAAGAGAGGAGTTTGATCGAGTTGAAGAGTTAGTTCTGATGCTGCAGAAACCCTAGAAGACGAAGAACATTGACCCACACAAGCAGTCGTTTATGCTACAGTGAATACGACAGTCGCAAGACAGTCTTATATGCTACAGGGGTAACGACCCACAGCCGAGGGTCGTAGTTCTCTGGTTTGTAACAAATATAATTGTTACAAACCCGGTTTTGAATTATTTCTCCCTTTTCATCATTTGTAAACACCCTTTGAGCAATAATAATGATTTTTGAGCGTGTTTCCAACAACATGATGAGCTAGACCCCATCACTGGGACAACGGAGGAAGCAACTTTTCATGATTGTGGTAAATGAAATAATTCTTTTATTGACTTTTTGCATAGATTTAATTGCTTTATGATTTCTATTAATTATTTGTTATTTTGTTAGATGTCGCATGCTTAGTTCTAAATACTTTAGATGCGTCATGCTTTTAACTTACAAATAATATTTTACGAAATCTATTTTTGGCAAAGAACTAGAGTCACAACTTCTTTTGTTTGAGCTATATTGTCTAGAGTTAATGACTGAATCATAACAATATGAAAAGTAGTGGAATCCCGCGTCTCAGCGTCTCTTCATCTTGTGACATAATTTGTATATTTTTAGTGTTTTTCCTTTATTAATCCTAAAAACAATTTCAACAAGTCTGAGTGAAGGAATCATCTTATTACAACTAAATTAAAAATCACATCAACGATTTAACCACTAATGACTCGATTAATTAAATATGAATATTAAATAGTAGTAATTAATCAAACAATAATCTAGATATAAAACTGATACCACTGGATAGATATCGAAAAGCTAGGCGAGATGAATTACTAGAACACGCAAATCAGATACCAGAAGAGAAAAATATGATACTCGAAAGTTGGCACGATCTATTTCTCTCTGTATGGGATCGTGGGTTTAGTTTGGGAATTCAATTACATTTTTAAATGGGCCACCAGAATAGGAATTAGGTAATTCAAGACTTTACTCATCCCATTAATAATAATTGTAAACAAAATGTTAAAAAAAACATCAGATGGATATATATATATATATAGACTTATTAAATTAAGTAGGAATCCAAATGAGGAGTTACCTCCTCCATTCTTCAAGTACCTTCCTGTAAGGTTAATATGAGAAGAAGATGAGTCACCGTTCATATTAGAGTTTAGGGTGTATAATAAGGGTTAAGATATATATATTTTTAGTGTTGAGAACGAGAAGAAGATGATGAATTAGAAAATAAAATTTATGGGCGTGTTAATAGAAAAAAATATGGAATGAGTGAGAAGGAATATACTAGACTTCAAAGATGAGATGGAATAATATGTGTAGGTTTACGAATCATTAGATAGAAAGGAAGGAATTGAATTAGGTAATAAAGTTAGAAAAAATAATGGATTATGATGATTAAACATGTCATCACCATAACTACGCCATGATTAATTATAATTATCTTTCCCTTCAACTTCTTGGTTTCTATTTACTGATTCGTAAACCTACACACTTGTTCCATCTCATCTTTGAAGTCCAGTGTATTCCTTCTCACTCATTCTATCTCTTTTTCTATTAACACACACATAAATTTGAGTTTCTAATT
This sequence comes from Papaver somniferum, assembly GCF_003573695.1. Classification (NCBI taxonomy): domain Eukaryota; kingdom Viridiplantae; phylum Streptophyta; class Magnoliopsida; order Ranunculales; family Papaveraceae; genus Papaver; species Papaver somniferum. Next base: position 144,239,668 of record NC_039358.1, read on the forward strand.
CATCATCTTCTTCCCGTACTCAACACTAAAAATATATGCATCTTAATCCTTATCATACACCATAAACACTAATATGAACGGTGACTCATCTCCTTCTCATATTAACCTTACATGCATGTACTTGAAGAAAGGAGGAGGTTACTCCTCATTTGGATTCGTACTTAATTTAAATTAAGTATATATATATATCCATCTGAGGTTTTCCAACATTTTGTTTACAAATGTTATTAATGGGTTGTGTAAAGTCTTGAATTATCTAATTCTTATTCTGGAGGCCCGTTTAAAAATGTAATTGAATTCACAAACTACACCCACGAGCCCATACAGAGAGAAATAGATCGTTCCAACTTTCGAGTATCATATTTGAAAAGACGAGGGTACCCAAATACACCACAATCTTTTAAGTATTAACCTACAAGTCAGGTATCATAAGTGATCGTTTATGGACAGAGTCGAGACAATACAACTTAAGTCCTATACCTTGTGTGATTGTCTATAAACGAGGTTGAGGAAGTACGACAACAAGATATATTTACTTGAAAATAGTTATCTTAATAACTGATTGACTATTAGGATCAAAATCTTTACGATAACTATTTTTCTATTAAGATCAATGTATATGTTTTTGGGGGTTAATTGGATGATGTATATGTTTTTGGGGGTTAATTGGATGATGCAGGTAGACTTTTCGGTGATATTCATCAATTCCTGTAAGAGATGTTGTGTCGTGGGATGCAATTATTGCCGCTTATGGTAAAAAAACATTAAGTTTTTTCAAAGATATGTTAAAATCAAGTTATCTGGAGATTGGGAATTGGGTAGATACTTGGATCATACACCCCATCCCTCTAACTATGCTCGCAACGTATACCCAAACTCACTAATTTTACTAACAAAAAATTTCTTTCTTACCCATAAGAAAAAAAAAACGTGCATACTATAAATACTGCATGCAAATGAAACGCGTGATTTATGATTAATAAGACATAATAGATCATTCAAAATTAAACGTCAAAACATTAAAAAAATCACAAATTACCATTATTCAATAATCATGTATAGATACAGGAGCATAATTCTTTGACCACATACCCTCACACTCATTTACTCATTTCTAACGTTTTTTGTTAGTAAAATTTTTAGCGCAATAACATCAACATGTCAAACACGATTTTTAGCGCAATAGTATCAACATGTCAAACATGATTTTTAGCGCAATAGTATGAACATTTCAAATATGATTAGCCACAGTCCCATAAAATTCGTTGCTCAAAACGTGTTTGCTTCCTTTTCAAGAATGCATGATTGCGATGAAAACAAACCTGCAGTACTCAACTTTCGTGTTGCAAGAAAATGGAAGAGATCGATTTCGTGGAGACCAACGAAGTCACTACTCTGGATTTACTGATGATTGACAAAAACGTGAGTATATTCTAATTTGGATCTGAATCAATCTAATGTTTATTTGGATGTTTTTTGGATATTAGTCATGCATTCTAACCAATTTTGACATCTCACACACGGGGATACCATGCACGCCATTGTCCCTAAGAATTTAATATGGAAGTTCAGGTCATTGCTCCATGAGGGAGGGTTATATTCAATCTCAAAGTTCAATACCACAACGAAGAAATCCAGATTTCTTCCTTCAAAGAATGATTATCGGTTATTCTTCAAATGGAATACTGAGGTTGACTGTTTGTTGGGGGATACCAGAGGCATCCCCATGCGTGAATCTTCCTTTGTTGAATTTGATGATTTGGAGTCTAGAATAAACAACATCTATCTCACGGGTACTCCTATTAAAACATATTTAATTTGGAGTAATTCAAATTACATCCGCAGTTTTGTTAATTATTGGTATGAAAAATATCTAAGATATTCATAACTACAATTTCTCATGACTCAAATTAAGTCTTATGATAGTGTGTGGTAATTATTAAAATCATTATGATAAAAAGTAATCCCAACTCATGCCATGCCGTTACGGCACGGGTTATTTTTAGTAATATATAATACCTAATATTATGAGTAAAACTACATCCAACTCCACTTTATACAACTCTTAAATGATGCTACTAATATTTTAAGTTAATTTGTTAATGGATTCCTAATTTACGGGGGAACCCAAAAAACAAAGTGCACAGTTAGATGATGGCTTTTATTGGTCACACTTAGGGAACCTCAAGATATTGCATCCACAAGTGTGTAATAGTCCATCTATGAGGTTATTGAACGATAGAATACCTTGATATTGTCCAACAATCAAAGAAATATTTTCTTAATACAAACTAGACAACTCTTGTGTTGACTCCCAAAACCGGCGCAATTGGAATATGTAATTATCCTTTTTATCCTCTTAGTTTTTTCATTGGCGTTTTATAAAATGATAGGGTTAGTACATTTCAGCACCGTCCAAACCATTTTTAAGCTAACTCTAGCCAATTTTCTCTTTGCTTATTGCAAAATAAATACAAATCAAGGTTTATTATCTTTGTTGGAATATTAAAAATAAGATATTTTTACACCGTTAAAGATGCTTTTAAGGGCGTATATACTTAAATCACCGAAATAATAATTTGGAAATAGAAAACCCAATAAGTATGTAAAAACATTCCAAGTTTGTAAAGGGTTTTGGAAAGAGTTTTTTTTTTTTTTTGTTGTTTTGAATATTGTTTGGATGATTGATATCTTTAATGATCTAGAAGTGCAAGAGCAATTTTTTCTTCAAATATCTCTTTATTATCCGACCCACATTCCAATCCCAATTTTCCACCTTGTTCAGATTTACTTAACCATGTATTGATGAATGAATAGTCTAAATTGTGAGAGCTTGTTGCCATTACGCGATATATATTACTATAAATATGAAACCACTGACTATTTTGTTAAGTCACATATTTTGATACATTCCAAAAATCACTAGAGGATTAGAAACTCTATTACCTTGACAGGCCAAAGTGCATCCCATTTGCATTTTCTCCCTAAAAATGAACCTGCTTAGCATGGGGAACTAACAGATTTACATTTGGACTAGGGGAGTTTTCCTCCACAGAATTTCCAAATAACACTATTTGATTTAAATTTTGAAATTATTCAATTGGTCCCCATTGATTTTGGAAAATTGATACAATAGGCTTAGATTTTGTAGGCTTTTATATAAATTGTTTTTGGCCAGAAAAGTACTAGTAATATGGATTATAGATACTAGCACTATGAATAACTTCTCGAAGTTAAGAACCTTTCTTAACGTGGTTTTTATTTAGAGTATTCATATGAAAGAGATTTTCCTATATGTAAAAATTACATGTGTGATACATGTGGTACATGTGACATCACATACATGTAATACATATGCAAAATAAAATCAATTTTATTTCTTAATATCAATGTTTTATTTGTATTCATCTATTTTAAAGATAAACATAAATATTTTACTTAAGACATAAATTTCCAACAACAGTAACTTCAACCATAATCATTAGTTTTTGAGAAACCCTTCACCAAATTCAGTGCTGCCACTCTTGTGTAACTCTACCATTAAACTGAATTTGTAAAGTCTACTGACGATTTTTTTTTACCACCATTGAAAACTTGGCGAACCTGCAAGCTCTGTTGATTGGATTTTGGATATGAAAGTAACTGTTAAAAGCACGTGCATTTAAGTTCTTGATGAAGGGGGAGATTGTTAGAGCATTGCTTGGTTGAACCCACCAAGCGTTGGTATATCAAGGTTGGTTGTCATATTTTAGTTTCAAAACTCAAAGTCTTTTGATTAGATTACTAGAGTCAACTTCGTTAGGTTAGACTGTGAAATCTAGAAATGTTAATACATACAAGTACTACTCTGAAGACCTGGAGGTTATGATGACGTATCGACATTAACGAACACATCATCCTTCTACTTGAGGTTAGTAACACAAGACTTGACTTGTTTTCATTTCTATCTATGTTACTTTCAAGTATTGTTTAGATTGAAAACATAACCTGCAAAGCTACATATATAAAACTCTAGTATAATAGACTTAATCATCTTATTATAATCAAAGTGTCAAGAAGAATATACAAGTTTTATCACCACTTTGGTATATTGAAATTACCAAGTATAACGCTTATCTTTTGAACTTCACAATTGCGACATAGACACTATCTTTGTAATTTATCACTATATTTTATAATGAACTTAGGATTGATTTTATGCCTAAAAATCTATGTTTGATTACATGAGTGTGAGGAAGTAGACATACGAAATTGTTTTGTATTTGAGAGAAATCAACGGATTGGTGATCTGGTTCCTATTGGGGATTTATAGCCGGACCGATCCCTATTTGTGGATCTCTAGCATGACCGATCCCTATTGGGGATCTCTAGCATAACCATCGCTACTTATTTGGGATCTATAGTATGACCGATCCCCATGGCAAAACTGATTTCAGATATCACGTATAGTTTAGGGTTTGTGTGATTTTGGAAGTTGGGTTTGCAAAATAGGAAAGCTCGGGATGTCGATATTGTGAGTAACTTGAACATGTATACAAATCTTACATTTTATTGTTCAAAGATATGCCTTAATATTCAAGGTGAGATCCCAAACAAATATATTTGAGAATCTTTTTGTTAAGATTTTCGGATGTGTATGTATTATTTTTCCAACAAGTAAAACATATCTCTGGAAGATATATTAGTAAATTATACTTGTATGCTAGCTAATATTGAGTTGTATCCCAACTATTTTGAAACTGACGAAAATGAAATAAAGGACAATCTTTTTGAAACGGAGGGAGTATTTTGTAAACCTAGATCTGGTTATCTTGATAATCTAGATCTTGGTTGATCTAAACCGGACAAAGGAGTTTATTAGATTAAACGAAAGATCCTTTATTGAACTCAACATAAATCCCTGATTTACTTTCTGAAATTGATAGCGCGGTAACCGAACAGATTATTCCTTTACTATTATAAGACAATCCAAAGGAGTTGAGTGCTTGAAGTCTATATAGTGGCTTCATTCTGAGAGTATTCAAAACTGAACTATGTCCTTGTTTTTTTTTTGCATTTGCGGTTTCCTCGTTCACAAAATCTTGTTGTGTCTTTACTGTTACCTTTAGTAAATTAAAACTAAGTAAATTATACATTAATCAAATACTTGGGTTGATCCATATAGTTAGGTCAGGTTCTGGACTTTTACTATAAATCAAGTGTGTACCTTGTGATTGTTATCTTCTTGACAGTCTGTAAGGATTCGTAAGCTCGTCAATGCTCTTAGACTGGTCAAGAGACGATTGATAGACGCATTTATGTGTCTAATTTGTCCTCAATGTTTCGTATTGTTGGTACTCGATTTTGTACTAATTTTGTTATTTTATGTGTTTGTAGGCATTTTTATGTGTTATTTTATGTGTTTACTTTACCTTTCCGCAATTAAAAGACGTGGGTACCCAAATACACCACAAGATTATGAAAAGACGCGTGTAATTTACTTGATTATGAAAAGACGTGGGTACCCAAATACACCACAATCTTTAATTTATCCACCTATAAGTCCTCTACTGAAAGTGATTGTCTATAGACTGAGTCGAGACAATACAACAAATCGGTTCACACTTCGTGTGATTATCTGTGGATACAAGATCGAGACAATACGACAACAAGATAACTTATGTGATTGACTATGGATACAAGATCGAGACAATACAACAACGAAGTATGATACTTGATAATAGGTTCGGACTTAACCAAACTATATAGGATCACTAACAAGTATGTACAGAGTTAACGTTTGTGTAATTTACTTTAAATTATAATAACAACAATTATAATTGCGGAAAGGTAAAGTAAATGACATAGGAATATTTTGTTAACGAGGAACACGCAAATGCAGAAAAACCCCAGGACCTAGTCCAGAATTGAATACTCTCAAAATTAAGCCGCTATACAAAATCTAAACCAACTTCGTATAGTTGAGACCAAGCAACTACCCCTAGTTCACTTAGTTTCCTCAGTATCCCTGCGGTTCCGACTTCGATGAGTGCACGCACTGGAACAACTCCTTTGGATCGTATTCCAAACAGTAAAGGAACAAAAAATCTGTTTGGTAACAACTCTATTGATTCTTTAAGATAAGATATCTCAAGTCATATGCAAAGGCTCTTCCGTTTAAGCTAATAAACTCCTTTGCCTGGTTAGATCAATCCAATCCCTATTACCTAAGTAATAAGATTCGGATTTGTAAAAATCAAAATAGATTTCAAGAGAACTAGTAGGCATTACCGATCAAGGTTTGTGCAACACAAAGATATGAGAAACCAATAATAAATCTTCTTCGTCTTCAAATCTTCTTTAATTTTCAATTAAACCTGCGCAAAACCACTTGAATCTCTTGTGATAAATCACGCACATAACGGAGTCTGTTAACAATGGATTATCACAATATATCTTTAGATCTACAAACAGTTCTAAAGATCCCGTCGATACTTCGATCTAGTCTGAGTGAATCTTATATCAGAAAAGAAGATTCTCAAGAATAAACAAACTAGGTGCAATCGAAGTTTCAACATCCGTTAGTCAATCGAATCAATCGAAAACTAATAACAATGCAATTATCTAGTTTCCCACCAACGGTACTCGTAGAACTTTTTGATCCCGTAGAAGTCTTTAAACGAGCGGTCATAAGAGATTTCGCCTAATTAGGGTACTTTCCTCTCCGATTAGATGACTCCACCAGAAACAACAAAAAGATAAAGTTTGCTTGGCTCTTAGGATAGTTTGATAGAAATGCAAACTTAGGTATTTATAGACCAATGAAGTTTGGACGCTAAGGAATTCCCAAAACCAAAGGTATTCTCAAGATATGCAATAAATTCCTATTCGGTTTCCATAATTCCAGTAAATGCTTTGTCCAATATTTTCCGAAATATCTCAATAGAAAATCTCCAATAAATGCACATTACTAATTTTTATTCTCTAGAGATATGCATTTAATTGCTGGTAATTAAAGCATATAAAACTTTGTTTTTTGCTTGGTAATAAAGTTTTATTAGAACCAAAGATAATAACCAAAGTTTGTACAAACAAGCCCATTATAGTTGGTCTTAAAACAAAAAACAAGGAAAAAAGCCCATTAAAATTTAACAAGTTTTGTAGTAAGGTTTCTCTGGGATTTCCATTGTATTCATGAAATCAGGTCTTGTGATATAACTTCTTATTTCTCCCTTTGCTAGATTAGCTCCTCTCTTTGCCATTGAGTCTGCTGAAAAGTTTATCTCCCTATAGCTATGAGAGAAATACTATTCTTGAAGTGAGCTTTTGATTTTGTTCCATCTTGTCATGCTCCGCCAAGGAACTGTTTGTGACTGAAATGCTTTCATTGCTGCTTGAGAATCAGTTTGGAAGCAAACTTTGAAGAAGTTGTTATTACAACCCACTCTCTTGCACATAATACTGCAAAAATTTCTGCCATAAAGTTAGTAGCTATCCCCAGTCCTCCTGACATTGCATATAGATACTCTCCATCCCATTTTCTACAAACAAATCCATATCCTGCATCACCAGGATTGCCTTTTGAAGCACCATCACAGTATATCAGAATGAATGGATCAGCTGGCAGATAAAAGTATATCTCTATTATTCTTGTTATCTTCACCTTTCTACAGTTAAGCATAAATGTTTTGAGAATATGCAGGTCATAAGATGAGTTCCACATGTTCCCAGACATTCTCACTTCACATTCTTTTGTAAAGTGAAGGATTCTTTGTTTCACAGAGTCTATTCTAATTTCCTATTCCTCATAGACTATTTTATTTCTCAAGAACCATATATCCTTCAGTGTAATCAAAGCTGCCACTGTCCATAGTTATTTTATAGCTGGACTTGTATGCTTTGCTAACTGAAGTACTTCTTCCATGGATTTAGGATTAGTAAATTTGAAGATTCCTCCCAGCCAACTCCAAATTATTTCACTGAAATCACAATACCAAAGTATGTGATCCAAATTTTCCTCCTCTTTTCTGCAGAATGGGCATCTTGATGCTAGTTGAAATTTTTTCATCTTAATTTTTTTCATCAGAAGGTACAACACCTCTTACTATCTTCCAAACATTACCTGATATATTGGGATGAATACTTTTGTGCCATATTGCTTTTTCCCACTGAACAGTTTGAAATTTTTTCCTTATACATTTTGCAGCAAATGCAACAGTAAACTTACCAGTTGAAGTAGCACTCCATATTCTTTTATCTTGTTTGTTGTCTAAAACTGGAAGTTCTGCAGGCTCAAGAAATTCAAGAAAGCTTGCTGGAATTTGCCATGCTCCATTTCTTATCAACTCCCCCACTTTCATTGTTGGATTTTGTAGCATTATGGAGTTTTCAGGGAATATATCTTTTAGAGGTTTATCTTTTACCCAGCTATAATTCCAAACTTAAATGTTATTTCCATCTCCCACTAACCATCTTGTATGCTCAGCAACATCAGCAGCAACCCATTTAATCCCTGGCCAAATTGATGACTTTTTATAGTAGTCAATCCAATTACCATTTTTATCTTGAAATTTGCCTTGAAAGAATCTAGCCCATTCATCCTTGCCATTTTGAATCTTCCAACACAGTTTCATAAGTATAGCTTTATTTATCACTTCAAGTTGCCTTATACCCAACCACCTTCTGCGAATGGAGAACACGTTTTTTCGCATTTTAAAGTTACTGTCTTTCTCACTGATGGATCTCCAGACCACAAAAAGTTTCTTATTATTTTCTCAATTTCTTTTAAAACTTTTTTTGGCCATTTGTACACTGACATGTTGAAGATAGGGATGCTACACAACACAAACTTCACAAGCACCAACCTTTCTTGAAATGAGAGCATTTTTCCTTTCCAACCAGCTAAATTTTCTTGAAGCATTTCCGCACACCCCCATACATGGTTTGATCTTATCAATCCTGACATTAACATAACTCCTAGATATTTATCAGGGAATCCAGCTAAAGCCATACCACAATCTGCAGCTAATTGATTTTTTCTAGTGATGCTTGTACCTCCTACAAAACATTTACTCTTTGAAAAGTTAATTTCTTGACCTGATGCTTTCTGATATTCTTCAAGAATTAATAGTAATTTTCTCAAGTTTCTTATATCCCCATTACAGAAAAGAAATATATCATCTGCAAACATGATATGAGTTGGGTGTACACCATTTCTATGTACCATGGGAAGTAAGACACCTTTCATCACCATTGAAGATAAATTTCTTCTTAACACATCTTCAGCTATAACAAATAGTAGAGGGGAGATAGGGTCTCCTTGTCTTAGTCCCCTGCTAACATCAAAAAATCCAACTGGACCCCCATTAACAAGAATTTATATTTTAGCTGATTGAAGCAAGATATGAATCCATTTAACAAATTTTTTTTGAGAATCCAAATTTTTTTAGTGCCTGAAAAAGAAATTCCCAACTAAGTGAGCCTTAAGCTTGAGAAATGTCTAATTTTAATCCCACATTACCTCCTCTTCTCTTTGTATCTAGCTCATTGATCATTTTAGATGCTAGAACTATTTGATCTTGAATATTTCTGCCTTTGATGAAGGCACCTTGCTGAGGAGAAACTATCTTTTGCACAACCAAGATTAATCTTATAGTGATAATTTTAGTGAACACCTTGAAGCAGAAATTCATTAGACCAATTGGTCTGAATTGATTAACTTTTCTTGCATTTTTAACTTTAGGAAGGAGCATTATAAAGTTAGCATTCATACCTGCTGGGATGAATTCTTTTTCCCAACAATATTGAATTGCTTTAACAAAATCTTCACTGATAATATCTCAGGCCAATTTGTAGAACCATCCTCCAAAGCCATCTGGTCCAGGTGAGGTCTCTGGATTAAGATCAAATAATGCTTTCTTTATTTCTTCTGCTGAAGGGATAGCTTCTAATTTTTCATTATCCTCATTTAGAATTACCTCAGGAACTGAATCAAAAATTTTCTCAGATATCTGAACTTCCTTATATTTGAATTTGGCTTCAAAATGCTTCACTAGAATATCAGAAATGCCTTGTTGTGTTGAAATTAGTTCTCCCTCTTCATTTTCCATCTACACTATGGCATTGTATATTTGTCTTAATTTAATGTTAACATGGAAGAATCTTGAATTTGCTGCCCCATATTTAAGCCATTTAACTCTTGATTTTTGTCTTTCAATTTCTTGGAGTTGCTGAGTTACTATTTCCTGGACCCCTCTAGCTGTGACAAGATGATTTAATAAATCAATGTTACTGGGATTTTGGTCTGAAATAAGAGAAAGCTTCATTACTTCTTCATCTGCTTGTTTCACTTTCTTCCTCACATCTCCAAACACATTCCAGTTCCATTGTTTTAATACTAACTTAACTTAAGTTTTGATAGATATATGAATCTTGGATTCCCCCTCACCTCAATTTTCCATGCTTCTTCAATCACTTTTTTGAATCCCTCATGGGATATCCACACCTTCAAAGCTCTGAAAGTAACATTTGCTGGTTTTGGAATTGATGCAGTTGCTCCAAAAACAGGACTATGATCAGATGTACCTCTATCTCCCACTTTATATCCCCAACTTGGAAACAATTCTAGCCATTTAACATTATAAAAAGCCCTGTACAGATTGCATACAATTCTTTTCTTTCCTGCTTTATTATTGCACCATGAGAAGTTTAGTCATGTCTTTGGAGCTTGTATCATTTCACAATTTTGAATTTAGTTATTGAAATCAATCATTGCTTAAGTTAATGACTTCCTTCCTCCCTTCTTTTCTTCCATAGATAGTACTGCATTGAAGTCCCCAATTAGCATCCATGGCTTATTTAATGATGATATGACTGTTAAATACTCCCATAACTTTCTTCTTTTTATTGTTAGAGAATCTGCATGAACACCTGTTATCAGATACCCTCCTACATCCACTGTTATTGCCTGCTTTGTACTTGATACCACCACTGGTTCTTTTATTGATGCACTTCATAGCAACCAGATATTACCTTTATTTGTCTCAGAAGTATTGTGAATTACCTTTTTATTCATACCAGGAAATCTTAGCTTTGTACATGAGTCAGAATTGACTCTTATTTTTGGTTCTGAAATCCACACTAAAGTAGGACTAAAGTTTTTAACTAAACTTCTTAGGCTGAGTTTGGTAATGTCGTGGCTTTTGCAGAAGCGCTTTTCTGTTGTGCTGTGATGTGATGTGATGTGTAAAAAAATCAGTTAGGTGTTTAGTAAACTATATACTAAAAGCTAAAGCTGATTAAAAAAGTTATCAAATTGTGTTTGGTAAAATATTAGTTCAGTTATTGTATTCGTAGCAAATGACTAAAATAGACATAACATTTTAATGTGAAACCACCTTACGAGATAAAAAAAATCAAATTAAGATCAAACAATTATTTAATATTGGCTCTTATTTTTATTTTTGATTAATTTTTTTATTAATTTCACCACATATATATTTTCTTTTAAGCTCCCATTAAACTTTTAGCGATTTAATCTCTCAATTTTTCCATTTTTTTTGAAAATAATAATCTTTAAAGAGCATGATATAGATTGAAAATAACAATCTTTAAGAAATATGATATGGAGAATAAGATATTGATTGTAAAATATTTAAGGGAAATTTTGGTCATTTATAAAATAAAGTAGGGATATAAAAGAAAAATAAAGTCTTAAAATTAGGTGGGACCAGAGCTTATATTTTTGGATCTTTTAAAAGCTCCTCCCCCCAGCTTATGAAAAATGGGGAATTTTGGAAGTGCTTTGGACAAAAAGCACTTTAGAATTTTTTTACTAAACACCAATATGGAAAATTATTACTGCATATATTTTTGGAAAGTGCTTTTGGAAAAAAAAAAGCATTACCAAACTAAGCCTTAGTTTATCAGAGGCTTGTAATATTCTTATTCCTCTGATATTCCAATAGAGAACTCTCATTTAGTAAGAGTTTGAGAAGTTTTAGGACTTCCCATTCCTGCTAAATTCTTGCCTTCATTAACATTATTCATTGATTTCTGAGTAGCTTGCTTTCTTGTTGGTTTAGGGATTTTACCCTTATTTTGAACTCCACCTTTCTCTTCTTCCTGAACATTTTTACTTTCTTTTGGAGTAGGGTGGATAATGGAAACAACATTATTTATTGAAGTAGTAACTGAATTTACCTCAAGAATTTTGTTTACTGGTAAAACAGGGAAGTCTTGCATCGACTCCAACAAGCTGTTAAATTCTCCAGAGTTATCTTGTAAAACATGAAAGCTCCCTGAATTTGAAGTTTCTCCTGGATGCTTTACTGGAGGAATCACTGCATCAATTGTTTCTTCATCACTAAAAAGTTGTTCTACCTGCCATACCGAAGTAGGAGTTTCCTGCATTTTTCTTTAGGTGAATTACAAATATCAAAGCTAATTATTGGAGGAATTTTAACTTCTTTGATCTTTTGTCTCCACACTTTCCTTATTGTAGGTTGTTCTTCTTGTTGATGATATTTTCTTTGGATCCTACATTCAGCCACATAATGACCTATATTCTTGCAATGTATACAATACTTTGGAATTTTTGGTATCTGAATACTTTGCTCAAATTTCCCATACTTTGATTCAACAACAATTTTATTAGGGATATAATTCTCAAGATCAATTTCAACTAGTACACTTGCATAATACCCACTTTCTCTTTTCAAAGTAGTTGCATCAACTTTAATTGCTCTCCCAATTTTATTGCCCATCTGCAACAATATTGATTCCTTCCAGTAGTCAATGCTTAATCCAGGAAAATATACCCACACATTATCTTTTGAGGTTTTTTTTTATTTTCTGGATTAAAATTAGGTTCCCAAGCTCTGAGGTTTAAGTCTTGATTCTCAACAGTCCAATAACCCTTCCATACAAGACTTCTATCTTCTGAATTCTCTAGCTTAATAATAAAGAAACCTTTACCTAATGGAATAAGTTGAAGATTACCTTTAAGAGTCCATTGCTTTCTCAATGAAATTTCATCTGTCTCCATTTTTAATTTGACCAAATTTAATCTCCCAATTAAGCTAAACTTCCATTCATCCAAGCAATTGTCAATAACATCATCAGGAATAAAATAAAGATAGAGAATCATCAAATTTCAGACTCTCCATTGAAACTGAACTGGATTTTTCCAAATTATTTGTAGCTGAATGATTTAAAACAGATCTGAAACTCGATCCATTTTCTAAAGATTTAAAAGAAACTGAGTTAGAATTTATTACCATTTAATGATCATAATCAATAAAACTCTTACCACCAATCATTGAAATCACCTGAATTGATGAAATATGGTAGTAAAGATCGATAAAATGAGAATTTAATGAACTGAGTTGAGCACCAATTCAATCGCCGAGTTGTCGCCAATTTGCAGAGCTCAAAAATCCCAACCTTTTTCATATAAAACTAATAACCTTAATTAAAAGATTATTAAGTTATTTCGAAACAGGATCTCCTTGAGTACTAAGGAATATCTTTGAACAATAAATAATAAGAGTTATTGTACGTGTTCAAAGAATGTTGACATCTCTTGTTTATAAGTCCTATTTCATATTTACAATCTTGGAATCGATTATACCACACTTCCAAACAAGTTTAGAACTGGTTCATCTGTATTCCAAGATAACTATGTGATTGATCAAATATCAAATCACATCCATGGGTTCAATCGATTCTACAAATCACTAGGATCAATTATACCCTCATATGGAAGCACTTGTGATCGGTCACACAATTTACCAGGACCTGTTACATCAGTTACCAGGATCCGTTACATCAATTACCAGGACCGGTGTAGCGCCCCCAAAGCTAGCAGCTGACTAATCCAAGAGATTATCTAAATAAAGAGGCACTAAGGATCTAAAGCATATACTTATGCATTCAGTTAAGAAATCTTCTACAAAACTTAACCCAAAAACTAACCCCACTATGGAATATATATATATACAAGAACTCCTCTCAAATGATACATATACAATAGTCATTTGGTTTACAAATATAATATACAACATAATAAACATAGCCGAAGTTAACCAACTAACGGACTCAACTCCTCGAAGCTTCCGTTGCGCAACTATGATCTATGTTTTAAACTGAAAGTGGGAATAGGTGAGCACATCATCCCTAAAAGGGGTGCCCAGTAGGAATATCATTTAACTTTCAAGTAATCACTGGAATGATCCATAAAACTGTTAGAGCATAGCTCGGTTGAACCCACCAAGCGTTGGTATGTCAAGATTGGTTGTCATATTTTAGTGAATCAAAACTCATTTAAAGAGTCGTTTGATTATTTACTAGAGTCAACTTCGTATAGGTTAGCTAGAAAGTTACTAGGATATGAGACTTACAAGTATTACGTGAAGACTTGAAGAATGTGAAGAAGTAAAAAGCTACATCGACGACATCATCCTTCCACTTGAGGTTGGTAATATTTGACTTGAACTGTTTCATTCCTAACGTATCTTTCAAGTAGTGCATATTGAAAACATCACTCCGAACCTGTGAATAAGTATACTCTAGTTAGACATAGTATTAAGGAATTACAATACGAAGTATAATGTCTATCTTTTGAACTTCGTATATAAGACATCGGCATAATCGTATAAATTCTATTGTGATTATGTATGGGTATGGGTGAAGATTTTGTCCTAGAAAACAATGTTTTACATTCATTTAAAGGAAGTACAATTCATAAACTTGTTTTGTGAATCGAAAGGGAAATCGCTAGGCTTATTGATATTGTTATTCATTGCAAATCTTTGGATTGCCAATATGTGTGTTTAGTATAACCGCTCATAACTTGTTTATGTATCTTGGTAAACTATTCAAAATGCCTGACTTTTGTATTGGTATGACTTTTATTAGTGAAACCGATCTTAAGTAATCACCTGAGATGGTATGATTGATATATTGTAATTGGTATGACCAACTCTAGACATTGGGGAACCGATCCTAGTAAGAGGTGCAACCAATCACGAGCATGTGGAACCGATCCTTGTAAGAGGTACAACAAAGCTTAGTAATTGATAACTGATCCTATGACTTGTGCAACCGATCACAAGAAAAATACCATAATTATGTGGTAACCGATCAATTTTTGGAAAGATAGTGTAGTTGCAGGAAATCCTACACTACACCCCTCATGCGATTTCATTGTTGATCAACTCATTTTTAGGTTTATATTCTTAATTTTATTGATTCACATTTGAATGTTCTTACAAGAAAGATAAAGAAGTCAAGATTGATCTCTGCTCTGAACTTTCTCTCTCCTATTTACTTGTTTCTTACTCAAAAAGATCTCTCTCTCCTTTACAACTCGAATGATTATTTATAAGGAAATACATAGTGGATGATAGCTAATCTGTCCTTTACTTTAGGATATGGTTTGCGACTTCTCGCAACCTTACAAATGTTAATTTCGCAAGCTCTCTAATTTTTGCAGGACTATCACATCTTTCTCATGATCCTTGCTAACGTCGTTTCTGAAATTGTTCTGCGACGCTACTGTGTTGTACCATTGATAACTTCGCTGAGACACAATTGTTGCGAGATTCTGATCCTACATCTTGCCTCTTCTCATATATTCTCTACCAAGTAGAGAATGATGTGAGAAATGCCGCAGCTGTTCTCTTCTTTATATTATGCATTTATCACACGTATTCTTTCTTCCGTTTATTTCTCGACACGTCTTTTGTAACCGTTGCCTTTTAACTTCTTATATCTTTCCGTATTAATCGTGTTGATTTTCTCGAGGAGAAATTTCCTCTATATATATATTCCTTCTCACTCTCTTTTTTCTTCTTTTTATTTTCTCTGCAACTTCATCGTTCTCCTGCAAATTCCATTATTGCAACTTTTCTTCTTTCTTCTTCAACCTTCTTAAGTTCTTCTTCATCTTCATACTAGATCTTCATAGTTCGTAATTTTCTTCGAGACAATCTCCCTGCTATTATTTTTCATGGATTCATCAAGGTTAGTCTTCTCTTTTCTTCTTTATGAGTTTTGCTGAATTGATATATTTGAAATTGATCTTGTTTATTGCCTTATTTGATGTTGTCTATGTGATTCATATACTCTTGTCATTTCAGCAAAATAGGCTCTAGGGCTGTCAACGGTAGCTATCGAAACGGATAATTGCTATACCGTATCCGTTACCGTTAATTTTATCGGATATCCGTTATCCGACAAAATCCGACGGATATTGAAATTTTTATTCGCTATCCGTTCCGTTAAGAGTAATGGATATTCGATAATATCCTTTAATTATCCGTTTCCGATAATAAATTAAAAAACAGTTAAAATGTTGAAATGAATCGGAAAAAGTCAAATCTTCTTTGAGACTCAAAATGGAAACCAGTCGCTCTACTCTCTGTCTCTCTGTCTCTGAGTTAGAGTCTCAGTCTTAGACTCTTAGTTTCTAGAATTTCTTTTAGTTTACCCTGATAGTCAATAGGGTTACGGGTATATGTATATTACATATATACCCTCGCTATCGGATACAGATAATTATCCGTCGGATACTAACACAACCGAATCCGTTACATTAATAGGTGATTATCCGATATGATTATCCGACACCGATACCGATATCCGAAACTTCGGATAATATCCTAACGATTCAAACGAACTCGAACGGATAACGGATATTCGGGTATCCATTGACATCCCTAAGCGGCTCCAACACTAAATTTACAATTCAGAACCCTAACAATCCCAAATCACAGCATAAGGTTGTCGCACATAAAAGTCTGCGAATGAGAAGGTAGTAAGAAACACTATCTTTTTCTAATAACAATATTGTTGCCTCTGTTTCTTATCTGGATTGTAATTCGCAGGGTGATAAAGATCTTCATAAACCTCACAAGAAATCTCGCCACCTTAAAACTGTTCCAACTTCTGTTCCCTTCCACCTACTCATTTCTTCCAAATCTCCTGCGACATCCTCGCAAGATAAACCTTTATCTCCAATTCGCGAAAATGCTGCCTCTGATTTCATTTCTTTCAAATCTCCTGCGACATCTTCGCAAGATAAATCTTTATCTCCAATTCGCGAAAATGCTGCCTCTGATTTCATTTCTTCAGTTGACATTTCTATGAATGAAATTCCCCTTGTGGATCCTTCTGCGAATGAAACCTCTTCTTTTCCTATTGAGAATGTTTCTCTACCTTCTGTCTCTACCAATTCTCTACCCAAGTCTCTTCCTCTGTCGAAAGAGACTGTGGAAGGGATAGATATTGCTTTCAAAGTTTTATCTGAAATTATGGATGACGGCAAGAAGTCTTCTATTGATCCCATCAAGTCTAATGTTTGAGAGATTCTGAGCAAGCATTTGGGTTCTGACAGAGCTGCTTCACAGACAGCTTTAAAAAAAGAATGTAATGCTCTTCGTCTTGAAAATCAGAAGCTTCAGAATGTTTTCCTGGATCGCGACAATCTTCGCAATAAGAATGATGAATTAAGAGGTATGATTTCCTTATCTATGTCTTTAATTTTCCTTTTCGATGGTTTTATCCTTCCCATGTTTAATTATCCTTTAAATCCCTCTTTCGCATGTTAAGCATTAAATCAGAAACGAATAATAGAGATATATCAATTTGAATCAGCTGTTGAAGAAGCCCGTGTTGATAAAGAAATATTGATGGATCAATATGACCAATTAGATAACCTCTATTCATATTTTCTTGATCAGATAAATAATCTTACCAATGAAAATACCCAATTAGTTCAAAGACAAGATCTATTAAGTAATGAAGTATCTCTTCTTTCTTATTCTTTAACTAAAGCTAATTTAGGGACGAAAACTTTATCAGATGAGAATAAAACCTTATCTCAAGAGAACCAAACTTATTTAATCAAGATGGCGATATCTTCGCAACAACTTAGTATTCTCCAAAAAGTATGTGCTGACCAAGAGCAATCTCTTCGCTCTTTGAGAAATGAACTTAAAGAAGTAACAGAATCATCTATCGCTGAAAGAGATACACTCATTCAAGGTAGAATAGATTTAAGTGTGAAGGCAAACCATCTTAAAGAACAATATTCCAAATTAGAAGAATCTTATTCTTCTCTTGCGAAGAAGAATGCCTTTCTTATTTCTAAAGAGAAAAATCTTCAGTCTCGACTTAAAGGTTTAGTTGTAGATAAATTTGACGATGCAATGGAACATTGGGAGAATAGTTGTCTATCCTTGATTCAACACCTTATTTCGCAAAAGGAAGGTAGTCATAATAGTTTGACTGCCTTAATTATCTTTTTTTTTGTCATATCTCTCTGAATTCCTTATCTTAATAAAATTTTGTATTCTATTTTTCACAGATTCTGAGAAGAATCTTCATTCTTCTATTTCTGATCTGGAGGCTAAATATGCTAAAATTCACAAAGAGAATGCATTGCTCGTCTCTACCCTTACTGGTTCTCGCGACCGAGCAGAAAGAAGACTTGATTATCTTGCTTATTTTAAGGATATTCAAGATAAGAATCATCAAAGAGCACTTCTTCGCCAAGTTCATCTCCGGGATGAAGTCCTTGTAAATGAAATTTTAT
This sequence comes from Papaver somniferum, assembly GCF_003573695.1. NCBI lineage: Eukaryota > Viridiplantae > Streptophyta > Magnoliopsida > Ranunculales > Papaveraceae > Papaver > Papaver somniferum. Next base: position 144,258,242 of record NC_039358.1, read on the forward strand.
TGTCCAACTCTCTTCCTCCTACATCAATTAATCCTTTAGAAGTAGATGATGATGAATTTCCTCGTCTTGCTGATAGTGATTATGATTACGAAAGCGGTGCAGAGGATAATTTCCTGGAAGATGAAGAAGAGGTTCCTTCTAAAGAAGTATCTGCTGGTGTTAATCAGAATGAGAAAGAAATTTCTCCTGAAGAAGTAATTGCTGGCGATAATCAAGATGCTAGTCATGGCGAAGATCAAAGCCGAAATGAAGGAGAAGCTTGCGAAAATGTTGGCGAAGAATTTCTGTCATCTCCTGCTACTAACATTAATATTGAAGCTTGAGCTTATTATCTAGCTTTGTTTTCTTGAACTGTCTTATTTTTATCACTTTTGAGAGTTACATTTTTCAACGACTTTGGAGTCAACTTTTCCTTTTAATATTTTGTTGATAAGAAAGATAATACTTCTTGTGTATCGATTCCCATACTTGCCTCTCATTATCTTTCTTGCAAAAAATAATCTGTTATGAATGCTTATAATTAATTTGTTTTATCATATGGTCTTATTTGTCCTTCCTAATTAAAGGTCTTATTATGCCATCTCTTGTCATTGCGATAAAATCGCAGGACGTCTTTGCACTTTCATACAAAAACCCATTGATCTTGTCTTAACTTTTTCTTTTGTATTATGGCCTCTTCGGGAATGTTGCGACAATATGACAGGCCTAAATATTCGTGCAAAAATAAAGCCCCATGACATTGCCGTCTTGCGACGAAATCGCAGGACGTCTTCGCACTTTCATGCGAAAACCCATTGATCTCGTCTTATCCTTTTCTTTTGTATTATTGCCTCTTCAGGATTGTTGCACAAATATGACAAGCCTTAATATCCTTGCGAATAAAAAGCCTCATGACATTTGCGTCTTAAGACACTTATCATCTCCCTAATAGAGGGTGCCGCCCTTATCTCCCCCCTGGTTGCCCCTTCAAGGAGGAGTACTTCTACCATACAAGGTTAGCTCCTCCCATCCAGTCTTAACAACAACCAGTTGTTTTGGCAGCCTCTTATCCCTTTTACCTATAGGGCTTATGGTTACGAGACTGCACCCTAAGTGGGGTTTTCTTCAGGCCGAGTGCAGTATGAGCCAAGACTTGTCAAGAATGGAAAGGACGCTTCAAACGCCCCCGACACTCTTGACTCAACCGTGTACCTCGGCGCCTTGATCAGATTCTGCACTCCTTGGGAGAGTCCTTATTACCTTAGTCGCCCAACCTAAGTCATATGCTTTAGTTGAGAATCCAAGGTGCCTCTCCCGGATGGGCTTTATTGACCCCAAATCTCCATGACTCAGGTTCCGGTGGCGGTGTAGCCTTTCCCTGAGCCATGTAATAGGTACCCCCTAATATGACGTACTTTAGGTCTTACATTTTCCTCTTGCGAAACTTTATTCTCGAACTAGGGTGTACGCCATAAAGGTTCGCCCCTTTCTTTTATGTCATTGTTCAGTGATTATCTCTGCGACAATTTCCCACATCATGATCTTCTTTTGATATGAGTAATTCTGCAATTATTCTTTCAGAATTCATAACTTCTCAAAGCTTCTTACTGATAATATCTTTTTAAATACAACCTGTTCCATGGTCTGTCTAATCTATGACCAACATCTCTTCTTTCTGGATCCATTAATCTATAAGCTCCTGTTCTAACTATCTCCTTAATGATGTAAGGTGATTAAGATTTTTGATTGTGATTGTAGTAAATATGATTCGTTTCAGACTTGTGAAGGAAATAGAATTTTTAGGTTTAAAAAATATATATATATATATATATACAAAAAATATTAACAATGGGTGCGAGAGGTAACCAAGACACTAGATTCCACTATTATGCAAAATTGAATGATAAATATTTCAAAACTCTATTCAATTCTTAAGTCCTCTTTTATCTTTAATTCACTATCAATCATACAGAATCTCAAACATTATTTGTAAACCTTAAGCATAGATTATCAAGAGATTAAACCAAGCATAACCTATCAAACTGAATAACAAATAATTAAGACAATCATTCAAATAATTCAAAACTCTGCAAAAGCAGCGATTAGGTGAATTATATAATTAAATGAAATAGTTACCCATTTATGTTGCGTGAATAGCTTCCTCCATTGCCTTGGTTACAAGGGAATTAGCCGCTCATCATGTTGGAAAACCTCTCAAAATATTTCATTGATGCTCAAAAGTGGTTTACAAATGATGAGAATATGAGAAATACAATAAAACAGGGTTTGTAACAATTATATTTGTTACAAACCAGAGAACTACAACCCTCAGTGACAAAATAAGACTCCTGCAGCTGTGTCGCAAATGCTGTAGCAAATAAGTCTTCCTGATGTACGACCCACAGGTGTGAGTCGTTATTACTGTAGAAAAACGACTGCTGGTGCATGTCCGTTCTTCGTGTTCTTCAGCAGCAACAGCAGCAGAAACCGAGTTTGGGAAAACTCGAATTTCTTCTTCTCTGGCTCTCCTCAGCCCCCAGACTCTCGACACCCTTTCTACTCAACCCCAGCAACCTATTTATAGCCAACAGACCCATCGAATCTCGCTCATTCACTCCATATAATTCTCTTTAACTCGGCAGTAAAGAAAATATTTCTGGGAATATTTTCTTTCCTGTTTCATCTTCTCACGCATTTTCAAGCCTCCAAATTACCATATTTAACTCCTTCACGCTCCAGCAGGCTGTGAGGGTCTTCCATGCACGCACAAAACACGTTGAATCTTCTCCAAATCACGTGAAACCCGTGATATACCCGAACTGCCCTATTTTCAACCCGTGAATTGTTTAGCTGATTCTAGCCAATTCTGGTCGAACCAAACGCCCACTGTGTGTTTAATAGGCCATATCACAACTATCTACCAAAAATCAGCCATTGAATCTCCCTAGAACACGTGCAACAATTCGATCAAAAATCTGCAGAAGTGTTCTCCATTTTCCCGCCAAAAAAAACTTCAAATGGAGAAGATGACCTCCCCCTAATCCTGTATTGGGGTGCGAATAGCATATGCCTTTTGGGGTGACCTGGGGTGCCCCTTAGTAATTGAGGTGCCCCTTATCCAACGGTGAGAATCCGAATAACACGTGTCCTCCGGGGCTTTTACCAACTTTTCGAGCCGAATTTTCCAAAAAATGTTTATTTTCCAAAGGTGCCTACAAACACATAAAACACCAAAATTAGTACAAACTCGAGTGCCAACAATATATAGTATTGAGATCAAATTGAACAAAAAAATGTGACTATCAAATACTCCCAAACTTATTATTTGCTAGTCCTCGAGCAAAATTTATTTTTGAAAAGATAAAAAGACTACACTTAGCACGTGCAGCAGGCCGTTAAACCGCTAGGTGGCCCTAGCGGCGGAGTGTTGTCTCCGGAGGGTTTACCAGAGGTGTACCCACAAAACCTTTACTCTTAATTGGTCACAAGTATCCAAAGAGCTATGAGGACATACATATTATCAACCTATCTCCAAGTAAGTAGAATGCCAGAGAAATTAAAGGTGTCAGCTCTAAAGCTGACTGAAAAAAGGGGAGACACATCCGCACCACTGCTAGATAAAGAGATATTCGCTACACAGCTAGATAAACATTGTAAGATGCGTCCGCTGCTTTACAGCTGGATAAGATTAGGAGAGAGATAAAAATGAGAGGGACATCTGCTACACAGCTGGACTAATTACGTGTGATGAGTTAAACCAGTGCTAGAAAGATCTTGTGCCAGATTGAAAGCAGGCTAACAAAGCAACCAAAATGCATCTTTCTTCGACTCTCTCACAGTGCTCAGTAGAAATAACGTCTTCTTCGGTCTTCAACTGTTGATGATAAACTCTAGAACCTCATAGAACCTTGACAATTAACTCTTCTCTTCGATTTCTTGCTTGACTTATAAATTTCTTCTTCCCTATGGCCTTATTGAACAAAAAGAACGTAATGATGTTTTTTTTTTTTTTTTTTTTTTTTTAAACAAAAAATTACAAGACAAAAATTTACATGGCCATGAGAGAAGGACTTTCAAAACTTGGATCTTTGCAACTTGTGATGTCTTGTCTAACAACTTATATCATTTGCTCTTATAACTTCAACTTTGATTTTTGAATTATTCTCTTATATTGTTGCTTCTAAACCTAAAACGTCTTCAACTTTCTTCATAGATTTTGATGTCGCTCCGCTTGTTGATGATGATAAGTTTCTACTGAGAGAGAGTCGCAATCCAGTAACTAAGACTACACTGTGAGGTTGCTTTGTCTTTCTGGCATTTCCTCCTGACCTACTCGCCTTTCCATCATGGATGGTTAGGTCCATCACGGTTACCCTCTAAAAGGAACAAGTTCTCTCCTGAATTTCAAGGATCTCAATGTATTTTTCTCTAATGTCTCAATAAGTTGTTATCTCTAGCATTCCAATTTCTATCTTTTCGGTGAGAAACAGTATGTAAACTTAGCTAAATGGATACCATGTGACGCTAGAAGTTTCAAAAGTGCAACTAAAAAGTTTCTCCCATACCCCCAAACTTAAATCTAACATTGTCCTCAATGTTCTAAAGATAAAATTAAAAGCATATGAACAAGGATAAATTGTTACCATTTGAAGCAAAAGAGTTAAGGAAAGATATTACCGTGTCGCATGAGATTGGGTTACCTCCCAAGAAGTGCTAAGTTTAAAGTCTTCAGCCAGACATCGGAAGGAATTAGTCACCTCATAGAATCAAAAAGTAACAGCCGAAATAACTGTGGGTCTTCAAAACCAAAAAGAGCTGACCAAAGGAAACTACAATAACCCAAGAAAGTGAACAAGGATAGCATGCCCTTATCTAGTTCCCTGATTAAGATATTTATATCTAATTGTGGTTCAGGTTCAGTTTCTAAGAAAGGGTCTAAATAAAATATTTTCATTGGTTGCGTTTCTTCATAGGTGGGATCCGAATCATTAGGTCCTAGAGTCTGGAAAAACTCAAATATGATCTTAGAAGCGCACAATAATAACCTAAATAACTGAGGATCCTCTAATTCAATAAGATTTGACTTACAAAATTGACCACAATGAGAGTAGTGGTCACTGTTAAGCAAATGTGTCGATTCTAATTTCCTAAAGCATTTAAGTTTAGTCTCACAACTTAATATTCGACACATTTGAAATATAAACGTTCCCACATTTGGAAGAAAACTATTTGGTGGGAAAACAAAGTCAATCTGGGGATCATAGCCTGGGCAAACCACATCAACCAGAGGATGGGTTTCTAACGACTGAACTTCTTCCTGGACAACATTAGATTCGGGAAAACGAGTATGAAGGTAATCTTGTAAAATTGTCGAGGCAGAGATATCAAGTCCTAAGTGAAGGGACTTTCTGAGAGTTAAAGGTAAGGCACTAGGAAGGTGATAATCACCCCCAAACTTAGATTTTTGGGTATCTCTAGATAGACTAGCTACAATTTCCTTAATTTCTAGATCATTGGAATCCTGAAAATAGTCAATTGCTCCTTCGAGGTTATACTCAAGCGACGCATCCTTACTCATATTTAATAGCTCTACGAGTTCATTTTCTTCGTCTAAGACTATTGTTTCTAAGTCGCTAGACTCTAAAACTGCATTTTCGGAATAAACCCGTTCCTCTAAAGCATTATCGGCTTCGTAATCAAAAGGAAAAACTACGTCGTCTAAAACGGTGGTATCCCTAATCAAATCCTCGTCCCTTTGAATAGGTGAATAATCATAAAAATTATTTGGATTTGAACTAGAATCATTATAAAGCTCAATTGGATTAATATATTCCTGATCACTATGCCTACACATTTCAGACTCTTCATTACTACCATCCTCATCATAATAGTACGAAGATGATTGAACCTTATCTAAATAAGTAGTGTCTTTTATTCTAACCTCGTCCTCTAAATTAGGCAAATATTCACTATTGATATCAAGGGTAGAATTAGAAACACTAGAAATTTAGATCATTTCGAGCAGCATTAGCTAACTGTTCATTTTCTGCCTCTAGACGTGCCTGAATTTCACTGAGCATAACACTTATACGTTCACTACTCTCGTTTATCATCTCAGAATACCATGTACACTCTTCTTTTAAACTATTCGTCGCAACTAAACGTTTATACGTCCTTTTAATCCGTTGTTGGTTCTCTTCTAGAGAATGAACAGGTTGAGAAATATCATAATCAGGACTAGTTTTTAAGTAATTTTCCAAAAACGCGTAACTAGTACTATAATGTTCCTGATTTTCTTTCTCGTAAGACCAATTCGCGTGTGGATAGTAATTGGGCTCACTATGGTATGAACCATAACCTTGAAAAGGATGGCGTTCCCAACCACTATTCCCAACATGGTCATAGAAAGGATGATGTCCATATTCAAATTCAGGTCGATAATCATTGTATTGGCTTCTATCATACCAGTTCGACATTCTTAATTGCAAGGGAATTCTACACAATCACAAACAAGGCTGACTCGACCAAATCAAACCTATAGAATCTAGCAAACAAAAAGCATGATGGCTCCACTTAGATTTTTTTCTAGACCAGCTTCTATTCCTTCGAAAAGGAATTCGTTACAATTTGAGCACACCCCTTTGGAATCAATCCGAGCTAATGTAAGTTGAATCGAGGCGAGGGAAGCTCAGTGGAGCTTTGATACCCAAGGCCTCACCGCTATCACAAGGCGGCGCAGTCACGCATTCAACTTACAGAAACCATCAAGAACTTTGAAGTATGCTTAAAAGAGTAACCAATATTTTTCGAAAGATTTTCCTACCAAGCTCGTTACCCTATCGGTCTCGTTCTAATCAGATTTTAAGCTTGGGTTCGCGTTAGGTTTCATTTACCTAAGACGAACAAGAAGGGAACGGTGATGAAATCCGAACCCTTATCTTATATGGCAAGTTCTTTCCCTTTACTAGGAAATTAAAGCAGCCGGTTCAGTCCTCAACATATAATCACCTTAAGGCAGACAGTAAACCCGCCGACAGGAGATTCGCGGGTGTTTAGAAGTTTACCTCCCGTACCAGACGGGCGAAGAACCGTTGTAGTCGACTCGGGCCACTGACTCCGGTGTCAGTGTGCGAACTCGAGGGGCCGAGACGATATTGTAATCATCGTCCTTCCCTGCAAACAGTTTATATTTAATTTTTTTTTTATATAACCCTTCCGTAGGGTTTAAAATTAAAATAAATTGTCCAAAGTCCAGTCCAATGAAAAGAAATACAAAAAATAATAATAATAATTACAAAAAAAAAATGGAAAGTCTCTTAAAAAAATAAAAAAAAATAATTCTCTCTTTTTTTTTCTCTCTTTTTTCTTTATTTTTTTGCTTTGTCTTTTTTCCTTCTCTTTTAGCTTTAAGCTTTGATTCCAAGGTCTTTAGTATCCAACTTCAAACCTATAATACAAAGACACAACCAAAGAGACGTAAAAACAACAAATGGAATAATAAAAAATAACAAAAACCTAAAAATTCTACCTATGCACAAATCTGCGTCGGCGACGCCAAAATGATTAAGATTTTTGATTGTGATTGTAGTAAATAGGATTCGTTTCAGACTTGTGAAGGAAATGGAATTTTTAGATTTAAAAAAAATATATATATATACAAAAAATATTAACAATGGGTGCGAGAGGTAACCAAGACACTAGATTCCACTATTATGCAAAATTGAATTATAAATATTTCAAAACTCTATTCAATTCTTAAGTCCTCTTTTATCTTTAATTCACTATCAATCATACATATTCTCAAACATTATTTGTAAACCTTAAGCATAGATTATCAAGAGATTAAACCAAGCATAACCTATCAAACTGAATAACAAATAATTAAGACAATCATTCAAATAATTTAAAACTCTGCAAAAGCAGCGATTAGGTGAATTATATAATTAAATGAAATAGTTACCCATTTATGTTACGTGAATAGATTCCTCCATTGCCTTGGTTACGAGGGAATCAGCCGCTCATCATGTTGGAAAACCTCTCAAAATATTTCATTGATGCTCAAAAATGGTTTACAAATGATGAGAATATGAGAAATACAATAAAACCGGGTTTGTAACAATTATATTTGTTACAAACCAGAGAACTACGACCCTCAGTGACAAAATAAGACTGCTGCAGCTGTGTCGCAAACGCTGTAGCAAATAAGTCTGCCTGATGTACGACCCACAGGTGTGAGTCGTTATTACTGTAGAAAAACGACTGCTGGTGCAGGTCCGTTCTTCGTGTTCTTCAGCAGCAACAGCAGCAGAAACCGAGTTTGGGAAAACTCGAATTTCTTCTTCTCTGGATCTCCTCAGCCCCCCAGACTCTCGACACCCTTTCTACTCAACCCCAGCAATCTATTTATAGCCAACAGACCCATCGAATCTCGCTCATTCACTCCATATAATTCTCTTTAACTCGGCAGTAAAGAAAATATTTCTGGGAATATTTTCTTTCCTGTTTCATCTTCTCACGCGTTTTCAAGCCTCCAAATTACCATATTTAACTCCTTCACCCTCCAAAATGTTGTGAGGGTCTTCCATGCACGCACAAAACACGTTGAATCTTCTCCAAATCACGTGAAACCCGTGATATACACGAACTGCCCTGTTTTCAACCCGTGAATTGTTTAGCTGATTCTAGCCAATTCTGGTCGAACCAAACGCCCACAGTGTGTTTAATAGGCCATATCAAAACTATCTACCAAAAATCAGCCATTGAATCTCCCTAGAACACGTTCAACAATTCGATCAAAAATCTGCAGAAGTGTTCTCCATTTTCCCGCCAAAAACAAAATTCAAATGGAGAAGATGACCTCCCCCTAATCCTGTATTGGGGTGCGAATAGCATATGCCTTTTGGGGTGACCTGGGGTGCCCCTTAGTAATTGAGGTGGCCCTTATCCAACGATGAGAGTCCGAATAACACGTGTCCTCCGGGGCTTTTACCAACTTTTCGAGCCGAATTTTCCAAAAAATGTTTATTTTCCAAAGGTGCCTACAAACACATAAAACACCAAAATTAGTACAAACTCGAGTGCCAACAATATATAGTATTGAGATCAAATTAAACACAAAAATGTGTCTATCATAAGGTCCATCCCATTTTTTTGCTAATTTTCCACCATTTTCTCGCTGATATATTGGTGTTTCTCGCAGAACTAAATCTCCTGGTTGAAATTCACGTATTTTGACACGTTTATTATATTCTCGAGCTAATCTTCGCTGATAATTCTCTATATGTTGTAAATCCTTTTCTCTTCTTTCTTCTAATTCATCAAGTTTGTTTAAAATTAAGCCCGCACTAAGATTTTTCTCCCAAGCTTCTCTTTTTGTTGTCGGAATAACAACTTCTGTTGGTAACACCGCTTCAACTCCGTATGTTAAACAAAAAGGTGACATTCCAGTAGCTTCTCTTCTAGTTGTATTATAAGCCCATACTGCATCATGTACTTGTTCGCACCATGATCTGTGATGTCCTTCCAATTTCTTCTTTAATATATCTGCAATTGTTTTATTTGTTGCTTCTACTTGCCCATTAGCTTGTGGATACAAAGGAGTGGACTTTCCACATTTTATCTTGAATACATTAAGTAACATTTCTATATTCTGCCCCTCAAACTGTTTCCCATTATCAGATACCAAATGTGCAGGAATTCCAAATCTGCAAATGATATTTTCGAATATGAATGTAAAGATATCTTTGTCGCGAATATGTTGTACTGCCTTCACTTCTGTCCATTTTGTGAAATAATCTGTTGCGACTATTAAGTATCTTCTTTGTCCAGTTCCTGGTAAAAATGGCCCCACAATGTCTAAGCCCCATTTTCCAAAGGGCCACACACTGGTTGAAGATGACAATGGTGCTCCTGGTGCATGTATTTTCTTTCCATGCCGCTGACAATCTTCGCAACGTCTTGATATTTGTTTTGCATCTTCATGCATGTATGGCCAATAATAACCTTGCATTTTTGCTCTATATGCCAAAGATCTTCCTCCACTATGATTGCCAGCATCTCCACTATGTAACATTTTCAGCACCTTTTCTCCTTCCTAGATATAGCAACCCATCTCTTAATTCATAATTCGTTGCTCGGATTTTTAACTTGTGTGTTTCCAATCTATTTCTTGGTGTTTCTCCTTTCGCCAGATATGCATGAAGTTCCATTCTCCAGTCTGCGACATTGTTTATTTGTTCTTCTTTTTCATTATCTATTATCATCACATCCACATCTTCTTCTTCTTTATTTATTGATGGTGACAGAAGTGTTTGTATTTTTATGCATCTCGCAGTTGGATCTGTCATCATGCTTGAGATGAAAGCAAAAGCGTCTGCGAGTCTATTATCCTTTCTTGAAATGTGCCTCCATTTTATCTTTGGGATTTTCGCTGATAATTCTTCAACCAGCTTCTTGTATTTCTTCAAGGATGGTTCATTTGTAGTATACTCTCCTTTTATTTGGCGAATAACTAGCTGCGAATCACTAGTGATCCTGGCATTTTCTAGTTTCATTTCTATTGAGAATTTTAAGGCATGTATCACAGCTTCATATTTTGTTTCATTATTAGTGGATGCAAATTCCAATCTGAATGAAAAAGCCATCTTTATTCCTTCTGGCGAAATTAAAACAATTCCAACTCCATTTACTTCTCCATTTGATGATCCATATACCAATATTTCCCATCTATTTGGTTCTGTTAATAAATCTTTTAGATCTCCATGTTCTTCTTCTACATCCATCATTTCTTCTACTGCTTCATCTTCTTCTAAAGGAAATTCTGCCAAGAAATCCGCAACAACTTGTGATTTTGGTGAAGACAAAATTTCATATTTAATATCAAAGTGGCCTACTTGTGCATTCCATCTCTCCACCCTTCCTGATCTTTTAGAATTCTTCATCACTGATTCAATTGGTACTTTTGTTAATACCTTTATCTTGTGTGCTTGAAAGTATATGCGGAGCTTAAATGATGCATAAACTAATGCTAAGATTAACTTTTCAATCTTTGAGTAATTCTTCTCAGCGGTATTAAAAGTCTTGCTAATGTAATAAATGGGTTTCTACACTCCTGCGTCTACTCGCAATAACACAACACTTAATGCATGCGACATTGTCGCAAGGTAAATTAATAATTCTTCTCCTTGTTCTGCCTTTTGTAAAATAGTTGTATTCATAAGATGTTCTTTGATTCCTTGCAAAGCCTTTTCACATTCATCACTCCATTTAAATTTTGCACCCTTCTTGAGTATATCGAAAAAATATTTGCATTTGTCCGATGATCGCGAAATGAATCTCCCCAGCGAAGCTAGAAGCCCATTCAATTTATGTAAATCTTTTATTGTTGCTGGTGTTGGCATGTCACGAACTGCTTGCACTTTTTCTGGATCAACCTGTATTCCTTACTTTGATACAATGTAGCCTAAAACTTTTCCCGATGCAACTTCAATAGTACACTTCTCAGGATTCAATTTAATGTTATACTGCCGCATTTGTTCAAAAATCTCCCTCAAGTCTTGCACATGGTCTTTAGCTTCTTTACTCTTTACTAACATGTCGTCCACGTACACTTCTAATGTTTTATGTATCCATTTTGCGAACACCTTCTCTACCATTCTTTGATATGTCGCTCCCGTGTTTCGCAAACCAAATGGCATTTTCGTGTAACAATATAAACCTCTAGGGGCAAAGAAAGCAGTATGTTCTTGATCTTCTTCAGGGATAGGGATTTGGTTATACCCTTTGTACCCATCTAAAGATGTTACCCTATCATTTCCCGCTGCGGATTCCACCATTTGAGGAATATCTGGTAACGGAAAAATATCTTTGGGGCAAGCTTTGTTTAAATCAGTGAAATCTATGCAAATCCTGATTCCCTTGTTTTTCTTTGGGACAATTACCATATTCGCTATCCATTCTGGGTATTTAGCTTCTCTTATAATTCCTGCCTCAAGCATTTTCTGTAATTCTTCTTCTATTTGGGAATGGTAAGTTGTTGTAATTTTTCTTATTCTCTGTTTAAATGGTCTCACATTTTTGTTAATCTCCAATTTGTGACATGCAATTGATGGATCTATTCCTGGTCTCTCATCCATGTTTCCTGCGAAAATATCTATATATTCTCGCAACAAGTTAACAATTCTTTCTTCTTCTTCTTCTATATCCATTTTGGTTCCAATTCTCAACATTAGAGGCTCCTCTACAGTCCCAACATTTACTTCTTTTGTTGGTTCTGCGGCAGTGTAACTGGGTTTAGGTTCTCCCATTGGTGTTAATTCTTTTATTGCTTTTATGGGTCTTTCCCCTTCTTCCGAAATTTCACTGGGTATTCCTTTACCTTCTTTTTCCCTTATCATATATACTCTAAATTCTTCTTCCTTCTTTGCTTCTTTTTCCAATTTTCTGCGAAATTGTTTCTTTTTTGCTTGTTCTTCATAATGTTTTACTTCAATTTGATGACATAATTTCGCATTGTCAACATCTCCTCTGATTTCACCTATTCCATTTGGAGTGGGGAATTTAATACATTGATGCAACGTTGATACCACAACTTTTACCGCATGTATCCATGATCTTCCTAATAACATATTATATGGCGATTCCATATCCACCACGCACAATGTTACATGTGTTTCGATTTCTCCAAGTGGAATTCGTACCACTATTTCTCCTTTAGGTTTTGTTGTGGATTTTTCAAAGCCGTGAACAAAATATGTTGAACTGGACATTTCTTCGTCTTTAAATCCTATTCCCCAAAATGCATGATAAAATATTATATCAATTGAACTTCCTGTATCGATTAAAGTTCTGTTCAACATCCATTCTCCTGTGGATTTTATTGTTGTCTCCTTCTCTTTTCGTGTAATAGGCACTGTGATGACCAACGGAGATGTATGGTTCAAATTTTCTTTTGGTATTTCTTCCGCCACGAATGCAATTTTTTTGCTTTTCCCAATCTTTCAAGGGTGATATTTTTTCTACCGCCATAACTTTCTTTCCTTCAAAATTTCGTTTATGTATTCTTCCTTTGATGTTTTCATGGAATTCATTGATCAAGATTTTTGTTATCATATTACACTCCAATCTTTTGCCATTTTCATTAATTCTACTCATCTTTCTTCTAACTGTTCACTGATTTATTTAATCACTTTCTTGATTTGAATATTCTCAATCAACAATATTCAACTTTCGATCTTCAATTCCCTGTTTCTAGTGCCATTATGTACTTGCAGGAAATCCTATACTACACCCCTCATACGATTTCATTGTTGATCAACTCATTTTTAGGTTTATATTCTTAATTTTGTTGATTCACTTTTGAATGTTCTTACAAGAAAGATAAAGAAGTCAAGATTGATCTCTGCTCTGAACTTTCTCTGTCCTATTTACTTGTTTCTTACTCAAAAAGATTTCTCTCTCCTTTACAACTCGAATGATTATTTATAAGGAAATACATAGTGGATGACAGCTAATCTGTCCTTTATTTTCGGATATGGTTTGCGACATTCTCGCAACCTTACAAATGTTAATTTCGCAAGCTCTCTAATTTTCGCAGGACTATCAAATCTTTCCCATGATCCTTGCTGACGTCGTTTCTGAAATTGTTCTGCGACGCTATTGTGTTGTACCATTGATAACTTCGTTGAGACACAATTATTGCGAGATTCTGATCCTACAGATAGTGTGACCAATCCTAGTACCCACATGGAGGTAGAACTGAAGCTTTGTGTTTTGGTAGAACCGTGAAACCCATTAATGGTGATTTGATAGGATAATCAATCACATAGTTCTTGGAAGTCAGGTGAACCAATTCTAAACTTGTTTGGAAGTGTCGCAAATCGGTTCCAAGATTGTAAATATGAAAAAGGATTTATAAAGTAAAGATGTCAACATACTTTGAACATGTGCAATAATTCTTATCTTTAATAACTAAAGGAGAATCTCGGATCGAAATAAATTGAGAATCTTTTAGTTAAGGTTTTTAGTTTTATATGCTTTTAATTTACAGTAATTAAATGCATATCTTTAGAAGATAAAAATTAGTAATGTGCATTTACTAATTGGATATTTTCTACTGATATTTCGGTCAATATTTGGACAGTGCATTTCCATGAATTATGAAAACCGTTTTTTCCTTTATTGCATATCTTTAAGAATATTCGGTTTTGGAAATTCCTTGGTGTCCAAACTTCCTTGGTGAAAAAGCGGGGGTCTAACAACCACACCCAATTATTCATTTGGAAGTCTGTATGGACTAACTCCAATATACTTTCAAGAGAATGAACTAGACAGTCAGACTCAATCTTAAGAAAAGTATATCAAAGAGTTATATCTCAATTTCTTAATTCAATCCGCAATCAAACAAATAGGAATTTGCGAGCCTAATTGAATATAAGAAATAACTTCGACGGTATCAAAAACTAATATCCAAGTGTCAATCAATTTAATCAACAACCAAAGGTTGGATTCCCAATTGATTGAACTTACGCACAACCTGTGATATTTCAATTATAAAGATAAACAATATAATGCGGAAAATAAATAACACAGACACCAGAAATTTTGTTAACGAGGAAACCGCAAATGCAAAAAACCCCGGGACCTAGTCCAGAATAAACACACACTGATTATAAGTTGTTACACCAATTTCCTACTACCTATTCGGACTAGATGTAATACCTACTTCAGCACTTGTAAAACTCCTAGAAAAATATCGATTCTCTTTAGGAATTCTTCACGCAAATCTTCTAGCAGAACCCAAGGCTCTCTTTAGAAGATACAACAACACGATTGATACGATTTGATATTTTATTTGCACAAAACACCGGTTTGATTTCCCTTTAGATGTGAATCAAGGTTTTGGAAATCTTGTGTTTGTTTTGAGAAAACAATTACTAAGTAAAAGTAATATCAAAACGAACTTGTAGATTAGGGATTATTATACTCTTCAAAAATATGAAGAGAAACCTAATAACTCCACAACAAGAACAACTAGAATAAATCTAGAGATATCTTGTTTAAAACTTCAAAAGGATTTTTACGAGATACCTTAATCGAAGTTTTCTTTCTAGCTTCCGATTTCGACTAACAAGTGTTGGTATACGATCGGAAACTGAAATCTATCAAAACCTAGGGTTTATGATCAACAACTCTTGAATGGTTTTATATCAGAAGAGAAAACCTTAGAATACACAAGAGGTGAAAAACCTAGATTACAAGTTGTATAATCAATTACGGAGATTAAATCCAACTCGGCTTTGTGATCCCCAATACAAATACTTTTATCTCACTCTTGTTCACGAACATAAGATATGGAAAACAACCTTATGAAGCTTACACCAAATTTTCCAAAGGGGATGAAAACCGTGTAAACTCATGAACCATTTATTTATAATGAATAAGTTAGCTAAAATTTTTGCTAGGGTGTTGACTATTTTCCTTTTTCCAAGACTCTCCTAAATATGAGAGTCTTTCCTAAGTTACAGCTCTTGCCAAAACAATTAAATAAATAATTAATTAGCAAATATTGTATTTATGTGAATAAATCACATTTTAACTTAGGCAGGAATTAAAAATTATCACAAACACTTTAATATGGTAATCAAATATGTTTGGATTAATAGCCATCTTGCCTAGATAAGGAAACATCACCAACTTGACCAAAAATGCCTTTTAGTCACGTAATTGGGCCCAAGTCCGTGAACCGTTACAAAAAGTCCATGGATTGTTTCCTACTAACGAACTGTAACAATTACATCAACACTTATAATTGTTACTTTAATAAATCACTCATAAATGCATCGTTATTAGAGATGGCAAATAAGCCAAAACCCGCGGGTTTATCCGGCCCGACCCGTAAAAACCCGCACCCGGCTTGGCTGGTTGTCTAAACAAGACGGGTTAGGGTTGGAAAAATGTCGGCTTGTGGGAAAACGAGTAAACCCGTCCCGGACCGTAAACCTGCGGGTACAACCCGTCAACCCGTCTACAGTAACTAATTAGTAATATGTATTTAATCCCGACCTTCGGATTATCTAGGGTTAATCCTATCCCTACGTTTAAGGTATGAATTATTAAGCCCTAAAACTAAATGAAGAGACATCTTTCTTTTTTCGTCTCTCTTTTATTCTTCTGTGTTCTTCGGCTGGTGGATAATTAGAGATTATAATGAGAGATTGAGACCCATAGTTTAGGGGAAAAGTTCAGTTGGTGTTAGTAATGGTGTTATTGAAGTTAATTAAGTAAAAAGAAGATGAAAAAGTCGTGAACTGAAAAGGAAAGAAGTTAGGATTTTCTTTGTGTTGGTAGAGAAGACAGTGAAGATTGTTTAAATCATTGTCGTCATGGAGTTTTTTGTTGCTTTTGAGGACTTTTTTTAACAGCAACATCTACAGATGGGTTCGATATGATTGATATTTCTCAATTGAGAAACAACATCAGCGGCATCAGGTTCGTGATGGGTTAATTGTTTGCGATGGAAGAATCAGATGTCTGAAATGTTAGTGACATTGGTGGCCTCTCTAGTGCAAAAATGGATATGGGGGTCTCGTATGGTTGAAATAGGGCATAAGTGAAGTGTAGATGAGTGTATTACACGGATGGGTTTTGTGTATTGGATTTTTGGGAAGTATTTCAGGCATAGAGGAAGATGAAATTGTGGCCTGAGATGGGTTTTTAAGGCAACAACGATGGGATTTAATTGAGATTTATTTGATGCGAAGCTGTACTGTTCTGGGCATTTCTATTTGGCAACAACAAGACATGGGGTTGGATTTTCTGGATGATTTAATGGAAGGTAGTGGTGATGTTATTGGTACCTTGAATAAGTATAACTTAGTCACCATGAACTATTGGTTCTGTTGATTATTTGCACAACAAAGATGGAGTTGGATGGGGACCAAAAGTGGGTTTAGTTGAGAATTCAGTGGAGGTGATGCTCAAGTGTTCACAGAACAAGAAGGTTGTCGTGTTATGGTTGGATTTGAGAAAGCAGAGACCTGATTTCAGTATTTTGAGTTTAAGTCATAAATCAAATGTGATTGATTTTGGCTAAACCCCTTCCATTAATTTGGAAATTATGTCATATACTCATAAATTAATCCTTCTAATTAAATTAATTAAGTTTTAATTTGTAACATTAATTTTACGGGCTAACCCGTTACCCGCAAGCTTTACCCGCTGCGGGTGCGGGTTGAAGAAATGACCACCCGTGAAGAATAACAACCCGCAAGCTTGGACCCGTTATAACCCGTAACCCGCGGGTTGGTAACAAGCCAGCCCGGCCCGCCCGTTTGCCAGCTCTAATCGTTATAAATCGGAATTGAGTGATTCTTTGCTCGTTGAATTCGTAAGCTCATTTACTATAACATGACATCCTCTATAGGGATAAAGGTTATTGTCACCAAAGTCATGAATCAAATAACCTCAAGTATATATACATAAATGTACATTTACCGTCATAGAAATTGTTCCGTAGAGTGAGCATTTATCTCGATAGATTAGAAAGGTAGAATTGAACAAGAATCCAAATGAATCAATTACATACCTTTTTTGATGAAATACATGTTGATGTATTCTTGTAGTCTTCAATCTTCATCCTTTAAGGATAGCTTTGATTCAACTTCTTAGACCTAATCTAGTCCGAAACTATCTTTAGTATGCTAAATCAAGAATGCATTTTGGCAACTAAAATTGACAACTAACTTGACATACCAACGCTAGTGGGTTCAACCGAGCAATGCTTTAACACTTGGTCTACAAATATTGAAGTTTGCATGTCAAGCAAACTAATCCTCAGAGCCAGCAAAACTACCTAGTTATGTTGATACTAGTGGAGCCGTCTATTCGGAGAGGAAAGTATCCTAATTAGGCGAAATCTCTTACGACCAAAGTTCTTTGGAAAGATGGATTTGGATGTGAAAGGTTCTAAAAGCGATATCTTTCATGATAATCCAAAAGTCACTTGTGGTGAGCAAGATATTGCTCACCTCAACACAACTTGAGTGTGTTGTTAGTGCATCCTCACAAAGGAATGCCCTGCTATGTATACGGTGAGGGAAGCACGAGAATTGGGGCGCACATATTATGTTTGGTAAGGCTATATAATTCGATTGGATTCTTCTAAAAAGGTATGTCTATAAACTTGAGCAATATTTTTGTTTTTATTTGCTTAGAGTACTTATAATGATCCATGTACCTTGCTTATAGTTCATTTCTACCTAACTTGATATGTGTTTAAGGTTCTTAAATGTTTAGGTTTAAAAATAGTAGTTCGGGATGTTTGGACTTCATGGTACACATACCAGGTATGCATACTGATAAGCACGTAAGTGCTACATTTTATACCCATATTTATATTAGCTAGGACTCGATATTTGACTAATGACACCATTTTAGTGCTTTTATAGAAAGTACAGTAAGATTCAATCATCCGAGGAAAATAGGCAAGAAGCTAAATTGGCATTTTTGATTTACCATGCCAGACGAGTCAGAGCCGGATTAAAGTTTGTTGGCTGGCTGGCAAGCCAACTCAAGTGCCACACCACCATAGGCATTGACTAAGTTAAAAAAAGAGAGTTTTCTTTGTTTGAGCGTGTGATTCCACTAATGGGCCAGGAGAAGAGTTAAAAGAAAACGAAGTACGTGGCCTACTCCACTACTGAATGTCCTAGTAATATGTTAGAGCATCATCGACATTTCATGTTCTTTATGCAGAGAAGAAAGTCTCATATTGGCTAGTCGAGAAGCTGCCTCAAAAGCAGCAGCGGGTTCAAGGTTCCAATTGTTCTTAATGGCTAAAACATGCATGAAACAGTAGATGGATATGATGGATGGACTGTTGGTGGCAGTGGTGATTTATACAAGCTGCTGACACCGGTGGAGGACGATGCTGTGGACTGAAGCAACAATGAGGTTATTATACTGTGATGGGTTTTACCCAATCTCGGCATAGGTTAATAGTTCAAATGAGTTTGGGACTGTGCATGAAGACAAAACTGAGGGATCTTACAGCTTGCTAGTGAACGCCAGTGATGAATACAAGATTTCAGCAAACAAAGCTGAGAAGAATGAAGATGGAATCAATCTTTATGGTGGTCGTTCAAGGCAGTGCAACAACAACAAGGGAGATTTATGGGGTTCGTATATATTCTAACGGACTGCAAATTGGTCAGGGAGTAAAGCCAGAAACAAAAAGAAATGGCAGAAGCATAGCTACGGTTTGTGTGCTTGGATAGTTTGAATTGAAGGTGTTGATTTGAGTTGTGCAGTTGAGACTTGGAGAAATGCAGATGAAGAGAAGAGAACATCGATGGAAGTGGAACAAGTGGTCAATGGAAGCAGCTCTTTTATCCCCGTCATATCTTGGCCAGTGAAAGATGAGTATTGACTGCGAAATCCAGTTCCGCAGAAGGGCAAAATGGCGAGAAAAGGAAATTGAGATGCTGGTTTTGAGATGAACTGTGCGTTGGTTGTTTCCATGCGTTTTGGGTCAAGTCTGTGGCTAGAAATGTTAACGAGAAAGCAACAAGAAATGAAGAGTTTATTTCTCTTGTTGTTGTTGCCAGTTAAGTTGTTACTGGCAGTTTGTGAACGATGGCGTGGACGAAGATTGAACGAACAATTTGGGGTAGTTTAAAGAACCAGAGGAGACAAAAATCACGAGTTGCAGGAAAGCTGTTCTGCTGGTGCTGCTGAAGAACACGAAGAACATCAACCCACGCCCAACTATCGCAGAACACTGTCGTTGTTCTACAACACTTCGCTTCTATCGTTACTGTAGCAGTCTTATTCCTTATGTTTCTCTTGTAACAGTCGATCTGCAACACATATAAACGTTGTGATTGAACTGTTTTACTCCCTTTGAGTCTCTTCACCTTTGAAAACACCTTTTGAGCAATGGAAAAATATTTTGAACCTGTTTTTGATATGAGGAGCTAAACCCCATTGTTGAGGCGATAGAGGAAGCTATTTTTCCAATAAAGAGTGGTATTTTCTATTTATCTTATTTATTACAATTATTTATATGATTATTTGCCTTGTTTGAGAATTGTTTTAATGATTTTTATTCAACAATTGTGATTTCCATTGATGGTATATGCTTGGACTTAGATTTTTGATATCCCATGCTTTTGATTTACACTTGTTATTTTAAAAATCTACTTGTTGCAACATCTTAGAATCAAATTAAACGAAAAAATTGAATAAATATAAAAATTGGATTTAAATCACTTTGAACTTGGAAAATAGTGGAATCTTAGCCTCAGTGTTCTTTTAATATTGATAACAACATCATCTTTGTTTGAGTTTTCTATTTTTGTTTTAGAATTTAAGTCTATATTTTATCCTTCGCAAGTCTGAGAATCGAACCACTTTTATCACTATCTACAATCACATCAATTTTTGGCGCCGCTGCCGGGGAGCGGTTGTGGAATATTGTAATTAGTATTTTTGATTTTGTAAATAATTAGATTTTTATTTTATTTTTGTACAGTATTTTTATTTTGTTGTAGGATTTATTTTTCCTTTTAGCTCTTTTTGTGTTTTAGATACTTATTTCAAGAGCCTTTTTGAGGATGATGAATTCTTTGTACGAGACGTCATCCAAGATGACACTTGCAGAATATAAACGTAGAAATTCACATTCTCAGGAGACATCTTCTGATATGACGTTTGGGGAATATATGCATATGCAACGGTATGGAGTTTTTTCTCCACATATGGTAAGTGAAGAATCACCTTTAACAATATATGAGAAGTATTACAAACACACACCTCCTAGTTTGGAACAAAGATTGAGAGTTCTTGAATGCCAAAGATTATTTGCTGATGATGATGAACCTTGTAGTGACTCTTTGTTACAGACAGAAATTGTAGAAGACCCTGTGGGTGATTGTGTGGATGATATGCCTAATTCCATGGATGAATCTATCTCACAAGATCATTCACCCGACTTAGAGGTTGTTTCTAAACCCTTAGACTTCCAAAAGTTTCCTAATTTAGAGTTAGAATTGTGTGCTTCTAAAGTGTTGTTGGATTACTTTGCATCTAAGTACCCAAAAGACTTTCCTATTCCTTATACCGTGCATGAGCCGATTGATACTGGTCAGGTAACTTGCACTGCTGATTTTGAACCTTTTTCAGTTTGCATATCTAATTTTTATGATTCCGATGACCCTACGCTTATTGATATTGTATTGTGCCCTTTTATAGTTCATCGAGGTAACTCAACGTCGGAAGTTATTTCCGCAGACTTGGAACCAGATTTAGGAGTTACTTATTCTTATGAATTTGAACCACTAAATGCATATTTAGGTCATTGTGCTGAGTTTGATGATTCTCTGCCTTTTGAAAATGTCAATTCATTACCTCCTATGATTTCAAGTGAAGATAATGTGTCGACCGAATGTATTTCAGCTGATTTAGAACCTGATTTAGAGCATGCTTCACGAATGGAAACTGTCAAACAATATGAACTTGTTGCTTATGGGAGTGATTTACTTAACCCGACCATACATTATTTGAGTATAACATACAGTTTTCTATTGGGAATGAATTTACACATCTTTTTGGAGATTTATAATGTTTCCAGGTTCATGGCGGCTGACCTGATTTGTTGGATTGATCCCCAACTTTTCAGACTTTATATGTATGCTTTGCTGCTTACTTTGGTGCAACTTCACCTTGTTTGAGGTTCTTTATATGCGCAAGCAGGGACAAAGATTATGCTTTATGGGAGTCAAATCATACGATTTCGCTTCATGGGAGTCAACCCATCAGATTTGTTTTCTTTCCCATATCTTTTATTTATTTGCTTGAATTTCCCATCTTAATTTCTACGTTGGATGACTCAATTACATTGAGGAAAATGTAAGGTTTAAGTATGGGGGAGTGGCACTTTCGTTAAGTATTTTCAAAATAAATAAAAAATTAAACAAAATAAATAAATGATGACCAGCCCGTTTAGCGGGTCTACAAAAAAATTTAAAAAAATTTAAAAAAAAATGATGACCAGCTGTGTAGCGGGTTCAAAAAAAAAATTGTTATCATTTTGATTTTTAGGGTTATGACCAGCCGTGTAGCGGGTCTTCTGTATGGTTTTATCATGACCAGCTGTGTAGCGGGTCTTTTGTATGGTATTTTCTATGACCAGCTGTGTAGCGGGTCTTGGTATGGTATTTCAAATTTTCATTTTATGACCAGCTGTGTAGCGGGTCTAACTCTCTTTTATGATATGACCAGCTGTGTAGAGGGTCAATTCTTGTTTTGCTCGAGGACTAGCAAAATATAAGTGTGGGGGTGTTGATAAGCACGTCAGTGCTACATTTTATACCCATATTTATATTAGATAGGACTCGATATTTGACTAATGACACCATTTTAGTGCTTTTATACAGTAAGATTCAATCATCTGAGGAAAATAGGCTTAGCAAGAAGCTAAATTGGCATTTTTGATTTACCATGCCAGACGAGTCAGAGCCGAATTAAAGTTTGTTGGCTGGCTGGCAAGCCAACTCAAGTGCCACACCACCATAGGCATTGACTAAGTTAAACAAAGAGAGTTTTCTTTGTTTGAGCGTGTGATTCCACTAATGGGCCAGGAGAAGAGTTAAAAGAAAACGAAGGACGTGGCCTACTCCACTACTGAATGTCCTAGTAATATGTTAGAGCATCATCGAGATTTCATGTTCTTTATGCAGAGAAGAAAGTCTCATTTTGGCTAGTCGAGAAGCTGCCTCAAAAGCAGCAGCGGTTTCAAGGTTCCAATTGTTCTTAATGGCTAAAACATGCATGAAACAGTAGATGGATATGATGGATGAACTGTTGGTGGCAGTGGTGATTTATACAAGCTGCTGACACCGGTGGAGGACGATGCTGTGTACTGAAGCAAGAATGAGGTTATTATATTGTGATGGGTTTTACCCAATCTCGGCATAGGTTAATAATTCAAATGAGTTTGGGACTGTGCATGAAGACAAAACTGAGGGATGTTACAGCTTGCTAGTGAACGCCAATGATGAATACAAGATTTCAGCAAACAAAGCTGAGAAGAATGGAGATGGAATCAATCTTAATGGTGGTCGTTCAAGGCAGTGCAACAACAACAAGGGAGATTTCTGGGGTTCGTATATAGTCTAACGGACTGCAAATTGGTCAGGGAGTAAAGCCAGAAACAAAAAGAAATGGCAGCAGCATAGCTACGGTTTGTGTGCTTGGATAGTTTGAATCGAGGGTGTTGATTTGAGTTGTGCAGTTGAGACTTGGAGAAATGCAGATGAAGAGAAGAGAACATCGATGGAAGTGGAACAAGTGGTCAATGGAAGCAGCTCTTTTATCCCCGTCATCTCTTGGCCATTGAAAGATGAGTCTTGACTGCGAAATCCAGTTCCGCAGAAGGGCAAAATGGCGAGAAAAGGAAATTGAGATGCTGGTTTTGAGATGAACTGTGCGTTGGTTGTTTCCATGCGTTTTGGGTCAAGTCTGTGGCTAGAAATGTTAACGAGAAAGCAACAAGAAATGAAGAGTTTATTTTCGTTGTTGTTGTTGCCAGTTAAGTTGTTACTGGCAGTTTGTGAACGATGGCGTGGACGAAGATTGAACGAACAGTTTGGGGTAGTTTAGAGAACCAGAGGAGACAAAAATCACGAGTTGCAGGAAAGTTGTTCTGCTGGTGCTGCTGAAGAACATCAACCCACGCCCAACTGTCGCAGAACGCTGTCGTTGTTCTACAGCAATTCGCTTCTATCGTTACTGTAGCAGTCTTATTCCTTCTGTTTCTCTTGTAACAGTCGATCTGCAACACATATAAACGTTGCGATTGAACTGTTTTACTCCCTTTGAGTCTCTTCACCTTTGAAAACACCTTTTGAGCAATGGAAAGATATTTTGAACCTGTTTATCTCATTTATTACAATTATTTATATGATTATTTGCCTTGTTTGAGAATTTTTTTAATGATTTTTATTCAACAATTGTGATTTCCATTGATGGTATATGCTTGGACTTAGGTTTTTGATATCCCATGCTTTTGATTTACACTTGTTATTTTAAAAATCTACTTGTTGCAACATCTTAGAATCAAATTAAACGAAAAAATTGAATAAATATAAAAATTGGATTTAAATCACTTTGAACTTGGAAAATAGTGGAATCTTAGCCTCAGTGTTCTTTGAATATTTATAACAACATCATCTTTGTTTGAGTTTTCTATTTTTGTTTTAGAATTTATGTCTATATTTTATCCTTCGCAAGTCTGAGAATCGAACAACTTTTATCACTATCTACAATCGCATCACATACCATCATTTAAAATCTAAATCCAGGGATTTTAGTACGCATACCCGTTTGCATACTGCTCCAAGTCATGTTCGTTTGCAAACCGGTATGCGTACTTGACCGTAGACGTCGATATTCGGTAAACTTGTTTTAGCCGTAACTTCTTCGTCTGAACTCGGAATTATCTCATTCGTTTTGCATTCTCTTTATTGTTGAGTTCCCCTCAAAATGGAGATGAGAATTCTTAAATTTGGATGAGTTAAGATTGGTCTTTGTCCCATCTCTTGTTTTTGAGTGTTGTGCTCCGTTTCGTCGCACTTGTTCTACTTTTCTTGGACTTGCGCACTTGGATTCTTGGAGTACTACTCTTCTAAGCTCATTTGTAGCTTTTACAATAATGATATTGGTGAATCACAAAGAAGGAAATTCAAGAATGGGCAGTAGTACGCATTACTATGGGATGTGCGCGATCATCTTATTTTGAACTATGATGCATGGTCTTTATTGACTTTGTATGTTATTCTTTGTTAAGAAAGTATTTTTATACGCCTTTGATAGCTATTCTTGGTGTAAATCCGTGCGAAAAAGATTGATTCTACCTTCTAAGGAAAAAGATTGATTTTGCAGTATAAATCTTTATTGGTTTTATATATTGCAAATTGTTATGGGATATGTTGTTTTCGTCCGTGAACCTTGACTCTCTCATATTTGTTCAAAAGTTAACTCTATTACATGTCGGTATGAAAATATTGATAAAAGATAAAATGAACTTTTGACTACAAGAGTTAAGCCTATTATGTCATTATGCAAATATTGATGGAAGATAGGATGAACTTTTGTTTACAAAGATTAAGCCTATTATATGTCTCTATGCAAATAGTGATGAAAAATAGAATGAATCTTTGATTATTCAGCAGTATTTTCCCTGATCCACATCTTTCTGTATGTACTGTGCGGCTAAATAAGTTCTCTTATGTGAGCATGGCCAATTGAATTGATCATTTTGTGGTTAATTCGATTGAGATTTTTGGATACAAATTCATGTTTCATGTGATTTGTTAATGTCCAAAGAAATCCTTATTTTCTTGTAAAAGTAAGGTCGCTCTTGTTGTTCTTTCGGGAATGATAGTTTATGGGGGAGAGCTCTTAATTGAACTTGTGTGTGATTGCCAAATCTTTATGGGGAGTGCGGCTGTCGAATATTTAAAAGGGTTGAACGATATCTTGCATGCTATTACCCCAAATCTTCGACATCATGTGGCCTCGTGCACCACGTCTAAAGAAGATTGGGATATTTTAGAAAGCGTATTTGAAGGTAACCCCAGTGAAAAGGAAGCTAGGCTTCAAAACCTTAATTCCGAATGGGAAGACCTTTATATGGCAGAAGATGAATCGTTTGAGGATTTTTATCACAAACTGTCTGAAATTGTTAATGCATCATGTGCATTGGGTAAGACCATTCCTGAAAAGGAAATTGTGATGAAGATCCTCTGATCACTGCCACCCAGATAAGAATCTAAAAGACATGCCATCGTTGAGGGAAATAACCTTAATACTCTTTCGCGAAACACTCTTGTCGGAAAACTTAGAATTTTCGACCGCGAATACATGTCAAGAGATGACCATCAATTGACTAGCAATCATGTCACTTCTCCTGATTGTAAGAATTGTAATCTTAAATTGACGAACGAGAAAAGTGAGAATTGCTTTATTTCTACGTTGTCTCTGTTTATACAGAAACTTAAGAAAATACTCATACGTAGCAAAAGAAAGTCTCAAAAAGAAACTCCGTTAGTCAAAGTAAAGGATAAGAATATCCAGAAAAGACGTACTAATGAAACTGGTCTTGCGTTCTATAAAAGTGTTCATGTCACTTCGAAAGATCCAGAAATGGAGGTAAGAGAGATAACTAAAACATGGATGAATACTCTTGATTATTGTCCTGAGGAAATCTATGATTGCTCTCACAATCTTTTTGCTGAAAATCATTCACATGATTCTTTCATGACAAGTCCGTCTGTGTCTCATGAGTTGGGTCAGCAAACCTCCTCTGAGTTTGTGTTAAACTCCAGGAGTATCTTGGAAAAGACTCTACCAAATCTATCTGTTCATTTGAGTTCTTCTCAGGATCTTCTTAGCACGATAAATCAAAAACAGTCCTGCCTATCTAACCGTTGTTTGAAAAAGAAAAGGAAATCTACCTTTCGTAAAATGGAGTTTTCAAAAACGGCGCAGGATTTGCAAAGATCAGTAATCAAGTTTTTTAAAACTGTGATTACATTGGATAGGAAAGTTCTTCATAACTCTGCTTTTCAAATGGATAAGCAGAAACATAGTGCAATGGGTGGTTTCTCTCTTTGCAAGGATTATCCCAGTCCAACCTTGGATTGGAGGACTTGTGCTCAGTAATCTTGTTGAGAAATGGTTCTTGTATTCTCTTCCTCTTACACAAGAATCATGATATATAAGAGGAATGTAATATAATTTTGTTATTTTCTGTTTGTACTTTCCTTGTTCGTGAACGGCTCCAACTTTTTGGATAACTAACTTTTGTTAGGGTTTGGTAAAGAGGGTGTTTCTGGGATTTCTACACCTTTATTCCCTTTTAAAATCTCTACCTCTTCAGCTTTCTCATTTCATCTTTTCTACCATGTCCTCCTCTAGTCTCTCAAGTAAAGAAAGTGATGTATGGACAGTCATGTTTCCTTCAAAGAAGATTCGTTTCGATTCTTCTGACAATGAGATGTGCTATGATAAACATGTCTCTTCTTCTGATGAGAACCCTGTTGTCTCTCAGTTTGATAAACTCTCTTTAACCATGAATCTCGTTTTGGAACAAGTTCGTGCTCTAAAATGAACTTGAAGTTACTTCCAAAAGACTTGAAGAGAAAATGGATAGTCTTGAATCAAGGATTGACCTAATCGAGGATGAGCTTGAAGAATATAGAGAATACGAGAAGAATATTCAAGGTAAGTGAAATGATTTTCAAGAGGTTTAGATACCTAGTATGTCTTCTTTTTGGTTTAGTTGGAAGAATAACCAGAGCTTTGAATAACGAAGATTGTGACTACACATAACTATTTTTGTTTTCATCTTCTTATGTTATTTTTTAGGTTTATTGGTTTTTAAATTCTAAAAATATTTGGAGGATGATATGATTGCAGTATTAATCTGTTTTCAAGTATTGCAATATTTTTATGGGATATGTATTGTTTGCGTCCGTGAACTTGAAGGTCCCATATTGTGTCAAAAGTAAAGTCGTTCATAAATTGATATTCGTATTGATGAAAGGACGAATGGACTTTTGACAATTACAAAAGTTATGCCTATGCAGTCATTTATTTGATGGAAAATAGGATGAAATCTTTTGTTTGACAAGGATAAAGTCTATTATGTCATTATGCAAATAGTGATGGAAAATAGAATAGATCCTTGTATGTTATCCACGGTATTGATCTTCATTGATCCATTTTGTTATGTTTTACCGTGAAGGCTCCATTGTGTATCTTATGTTGAGCACCTTACAACTATGTCGATTAATATTGGCCTTGTTGGTTGTTCCATGAGATGCTATATGTTGAGCATTCTTGAACTAAATTAATCATCTTGATTGGTTATTTAGTTATTTGCTCTGAAAGTCTTCTTTTGTCGAGCAAAATATTTTGACAATTAAATTGATTGGTTCGGTGATTAGTTTGGTTGTGTATTCCAATTAGATTAATTGTAGGTTCTCTTGTAATTAATCTAGTTGAGTTTTTCATATATTCCACAAGTTCTTGTGTTGAGTATATGAACGACCATACTAATCATGTTCTATTGGTTGATGTAGTCGTATATTCCGTAAGGTTTTCCTTATGTTGAGTATTTGAACGATTAAGGTAGTCATCTCCGTGTGGTTATCTTAGTCGTAGCTCCGTGAGTTTTCTTATGTTGAGTACAATCAATTAAATTGATCACTTTTGTGGTTTGATTTAGTTGCGTATTTCGATTAAATTAATCATGGGTTTACTTGTGATTAATTTGATTGAGTTTTGGATATAGAAAATCATTTCCATGGTTTTTGGTGTCCAAAATCCTTCTTTTCTTTCGAAATTAAGGTCGCTCTTGTTGTTATTTCGGGAATGACATCAAATGGGGGAGAGTTCTTTTGAACTTGTGCTTAATGGTAATATCTTGCGGGGTGTGCGGCTGTGGAATTTTATAGAGGTTATCTTGTATCTTAAAACTCCTTGATGAATGCATTTAGCTTCGGCTTTATGATTGCATCTAAATTAAGTTGGTATGTATTTTTCTTTTAGTCTATGGAATGTCTCTTGCGGAAATTTCATTATGATCCCGTTCTTTTACCTTTGCCAATTTTATTGACAAAAAGGGGGAGAAATAATGTAGTTCACACTACAAATACATATGGTTTTCGGATCATTGTGTAAGGGGGAGTGGTTTCCATGATCGAGATGGAGTATTGACTAAGGGGGAGTGATACATATCACCGTAGTATTGTTGTTAAAGTCGTGATGCAATTGGACTTTGATGTTACATAATGATACTATGACATTGTATAATAATGATCGAAAATCTCGATTTCTCTCATTATTATAGCTACGGATATTCAACAACGGTGGTGCTAAACTTATAACCTTTGGGATCATTGGAGTACTTGAAAGGACGAAGATTTCAAGGAACGTTGAAGATTAGACTATGGAATAGGAGCCACTAAAGTTTATCTTTTTTGTATTCCATATGTATTAATAGTTTTGTCACTAAAATTGACAAATGGGGAGATTGTTAGATCATAGCTCGGTCAACCTCGCATGCGTTGCTATATCAAGCATGTTTATCAATGTTAGTGATCAAAACTATGAGTCTTGATTTCTAGTCTACATAGCTAAGTCTCGGACTAGGATAGAAAAGTGTAGTTGAGCTCAAGGACTTCATGGCGATTCATCATACAACGACGAAGATCTACTCAAGGAACCGTGGAACTTCATAAACAAAAAGGTATGTGGAGACTTGAATTTATCTATCACTCAAAAGTCTATTTATTCTATCTCCTACTTCTTATGAGACAAAAAGTCATATGCTATATAGACTGGATCATACACATTTAACATTTCGAGCTGAGTATTCACTACTTATCTTTTTTCTCGAAATTGTGTGTTGGTAAAGCGTTTCGCTTTGATCAAGTTTATCTTCACCTAGTGACGAAAGTCATGAAAAGTTTCAATTACTTTGAGAATTGCTCTGACGCGAAACGGTCTGTGAATAACGGCTATATAACGTCCTCTGAGAATGTCTCAATGATTGGAATGAGAGTTTAGATTACATAACCATGTATTCCTTAATCCGAAGTTTTCGAACTTTGTTGATTGAGAGAAACCGGAGGAATTGGCTTTGCCAAGTCCGCGAACCCAGTCTGCGAACTGACGGAAGTTCTCTTACCGAGAATTTCTGCTGGGATTTTCCAAAAACTCATTTGCGTGTTTAGTCCGCGAACCTAGTCCGCGAACTGGCAGAAGTCTCTTTGCCGAGATTTTCTGCTGAGTTTGGAAAACTCTGTCGGTTGCCTTAAGTCCGCGAACTTGTTTGTGAGCTTAAGTGGTTATGATCTAAAGATGTGCTCTGAACATGAAACTTAATTTACTAAGGAATGCTTTATGCAAACCGTGGCTATAAAGTTCATGAGCCGATTCATCGAATCAAATCATCTTTGTTTCAATTGTGTCTTGTGTAGTTACATAAGATCTCATAGCAATTGAACAACTCTCTAACTAGTTCATTTGAGTCAATTGAACTAGTTATGGTGAAGAAGAACTAGGTTAATATGAAATGCTCATATGGTTAACCTTTTGGGTTACTATGTTGAACCAACATACACGTACACGTTTGGGCATGGTTTTCACAAACCCAGTAAACGTCTACCCAAGTGTGTGTGACAAGCTAAGTTTTCGATCTAACGGTTGAGAAATATTAGCTTGAATCTAAATTAGGTTTTCATCTAACGGTGAATATGGATTTCTTTGTAACTAAGGCCAAACCCCGATTTGAAGGCTATATAAAGGAGACATCTAGCATTGTGGAAAACTAATCCCCACACGTATGTGGGATACTAGTGCGCTCGCTAGAGTCGATTCTCCTTTAACCTTTCGTTTTCTTCTCTAAAACCAGGTTAACGACTTAAATACTTCATTGGGATTGTGAAGCCAGACCGATACTACTTTTATCGTAGTTGTGTGATCTGATCTTGCATCTTCTATCGTACGAGTACAATCTTTGATTGGCTTGAGATCGTGAGAGTTCTCCGATATGCAAGATAAAGAAGTCATAAACATCTTCGTCTCACTTTTTCTGATTCCTCGAAAAACCGCTTGTGTAGTCAAGAAGGATTGTTGAGAGGTGATTGATTAATCTAGACTGTTCTTCGGGAATATAAGACCAGATTATCAATTGGTTCCTGTTCACCTTGATTTTATATCTTAAGACGGAACAAAACCTAAGGTTTTTCTGTGGGAGACAGATTTATCCTTTGATACACTTTTCTGTGTGAGACAGATTTGTTTATTATCAAGTCTGCGATTTTGGGTTGCAGCAACTCTTAGTTGTGGGTGAGATCAGCTAAGGGAATCAAGTGCGCAGTATCCTACTGGGATCAGAGGCGTAGGAGTACAACTGTACCTTGGATCGATGGGAGACTGATTGGGGTTCAACTATAGTCCAGTCCGAAGTTAGCTTGGAGTAGGCTAGTGTCTGTATCGGCTTAATACAGTGTGTATTCAATCTAGACTAGGTCCCGGGGTTTTTCTGCATTTGCAGTTTCCTCGTTAACAAAACTTCTGGTGTCTGTGTTATTTCTTTTCCGCATTATATTTTATATAATTGAAATAATACATTTTGTGCTTTAAGTTCATCAATTGGAAATCCAACCTTTGGTTGTTGATTGATATTGATTGATCCTTGGATATTGGTCTTTGGTACCGTCTAAGTTATTCCTTGTGTTTGATTATAGACTCGCTATTGTTTTAGCTTGAGTAAATCAAAACAAGTAAGAGATATTGACTCCTTGAGATATTTTAATCTAGATTGAGTATGAGTGTCTAGTTGATTCTCTAGCAAAGTATTTCGGAGTTTTTCCATACAGATTCCTAATCGAATTATTGGGTGGTGCTGTTAGACCCCCGCTTTTTCACTAATCCTTCCCTTAAAACCTCAATTTCATCTTCCAATCCTTCTTTGATTCATCTTATAAAACCCTAACTATCGATTCCAAGTTGTTCTTCAAACTTAACTCATAATTCGAGTTAAACCTACCTCCAATTATTCCTTCAGAGTATCAAATTCATCTTCCAATCTTCTCAGAGTTCATTCTCATGAAACCTGAACTCCTAATTCATTCCCTCCTTGAAATATGATTCAACAGCTGACACCAGCACCATCACGACCGGCTACTGCATGATCTTCTCCACCCTCTGTTGATCGCATAACCTCTATTTGATTCTCTAAAACTCACACAAGAAGAAACACAGGAAGAAAATGAAAGAGAAGAAGAAAGAAGAATGAAGAAGAATAGCAAAAGAGAATGAGCTTATCTGCTCGATGGGTGAGGGGGATAAGACCAAGAATAATTATTAAGGAGCACAGAAAATGGATAAGGGCAGCCAAGAGGTTTAGATGAAAAATGACTATTTTTCCCCTCGTACAAATCTGATGATATCTTCTTCGTGTTGTATCCAAGTGATGGTAGGCTTTTGGGATTGCCTATATTATAATAACCGCAATCGCACGGTGTCTAAATAGTAGACAGAGGCAAGTACGGGTCGAACCCACAGGGAGCGGTGAAAATATGTAATTAATAATACTGATTAACTAACCAGAGATGATGTTTTTGGATTTTTAGAATTATAAAAACAAAGAAAATAAACTAAACTAATAGAATGAATCCAAAGGAAATGTCGGTAACTAGGATTTTATGATATCCACCACTATTTCTATTCAAATACTGAAATGAAACATAATTATGAATATATATTTATTGTTTGTTTTATCGACATCACCTATTATATGTTTTAGAGTCGCAAACATCACTGGTATACCCTAAGCATGACACATCAAATGAATAAAAATCCAAGCATGAACAATCAAACTGCATCACCGAGAAAGTTATACGAAACTAAAATATTGATTCACAAATAATATATGACTCTTCTAAGCATAACCCATCAAAGATATTAACCCAAGCATGGAATTATCAAATAATGAGACACAAATATATTTTATGAACCTAACAATTACGCACAAAGGATTTTATAAACCAGTAAGCAACAGCTTATTTTTCAATCAATAAATAAACAATATTCAAGAATTAATTTATTCAAGTCATGCCGGTCTATTTCTATATAACCAAATCAAAATAGCCTAATACCACAAGTGGCTTCAATCCATAAAAACCCTAGTTATGAAATCTAGCAAGACATGATTATGGGTTTCTTAAAACCCATCAAAAATAATAACAAAAGAGAAAATATTAAACCCAAGTCGTCTTCGTTGTCTCTTGCTCTTATGCTCTATAAGCACCTCCACAGCCGCCAACCTTCTGCTCCTCTCCGTCTGTCACCAACAGAGAAACACCCAAGATAATTCTCTAAACCGACATCCCCTTTTGTTTCTCTCTCTGTTGCCTTATATCTCCGTGCTATTGCGCAAAAATCTCAAGTAAAACCTAGCACAATTGCTAGGCCCAGTCCGTTCTTAGCACCCACATCCAAACCGGACCCAGCTCACCACTTTCTATTTCTAGCCCATTATAATTCTTCATTTAGGCGATTCTGCCAAGAGTTGGGTGTCATTTTCTCTCCGTCCTAATCCGGTCTAACTGCCGACTGCAGGTTCACAGCTTAGCCAACTACTATTACTATTCCTTGGAAACTTCAGTTCTCTCCCGAGATCGACCACAACACCAGTTTCACCGCACAGTATTGATAAGTGCATATTTTACATATATTTAGTGTCGATTCCATGCTAGTAATTGTTTATATTCTTGAAAATTATTGTATATTACGCTTGTTTTCTCTTATTTTATGTTTTATTAAGTGAATTGGCACTTAATTGTGCAATAAAAGAAGCTAGCTACAAATGGAGAACGTCCAAAGACCAATGGAACTTGTTCAAGTACAAGATTTTTACTTTTCATCTTGAAGAGGACGAAAATATAAAGCCAACGGCGAAAGGATGAAGTAATTCCGAGTTCGCATGAAGAAGTTATGAGCAAAACAAGAACTCAGAACACAAAAGGGAAAAATGGTGGTTTCCTGGACAAGTGATATTGGAACCCCTTATGCGTTAAGGGGTACCCATTCTACTAAGGGACAATCAACTTTCAAAGAAATTACTAATGGCAGTCCAGCATTTTACAAGGGGTAAAGATGGAATTTAAATATTGTTAAAGGCAGACGTTGTTTCACTCAGGGATGCCATATCCATCTTCGTTATTCAAAACTAGAAATCCCGCATGCAGTTTCTTTTGCATGGATATCTGTTACAGCGTTGCTCGAGCTGCTATGATTGGCAGTGATGAGGAGGGTTCGGTGATTCATGGAAGACGAGTAGTGAAGAAGACCTCAAGCCTGACAGTGAACGTTGCTGCCATTGTTGGTCCGTAGTCATTGGTGATGGGTTTAAGTTTGTCTACTATGAAGAAAAGAAGTGGTGCTGCTACCGTTGGCAGTAATGAGGAGATGGCGTGATTCTGAGTTGCTGCCGTTGTTGACTGTGAGAACCAGTAATGGAGCTGGTCGTCTGTGATAGTTAAGAAGAACTCAATGGTGTTGATGGAGCTCGAGAGGTACTGGGGTTTTTAAGATTTCTACCATTACGGTAGTGATCATGATGATCAGGCAATGAAGTTAATGTCGTGACTATGCCATGGATAGGTGGTTTGCGGATGACTACTAGTGATGCTGGCAGTGACGAGGAAGAAGTGTTGAGTTCGAGTTTAGGTTGAGCTGGTGTTGGGATCGATATCAGGTGAACCAAGATGGCTTCTGCCATTGGTTCTGGTGGTTAGCAAATGTCTGGGATTGTGACTTTGGAATCCTAGTTTGATTGGAAGAGTGGTTATAGATAAAACATGGAGTTCGAGGAGGTGTAGCTTCTCGAAACTTGAGAGAGAAATCAGCTCGGAAACTGATATTGCTGCCGTTGATTGAATAGGTTGGATGGAGATGATTAAGCGGTGGTTCTGGAGATCGGATAAACAAGGAATCATTGCTAGGCGCTGGTGAAGATTGGGTAATCTTTAGATGTCAAAGCTTGGGCGAGAATTCAGAGTTTTGATAAGTTTTCTTGCTGGAAAACAGTCACCAGGTGAGACTTTTGCCGTTGATTTTGAAGATGAACGGTGGATGATAACACGAGTATAGGGTTTGAGTCGGCTAAGCAGAGCTGCGTGTTTATCAGATTCGAAATTTCAGCTACAAAAAGCTATAAATAGGGGGTCGAATAGCCAGCAGAACTCATCTCCTCAACCTCAGTTTCACGCTCATAACCTGTTCGTAAAAAGTCTTCACAGAAGCAGAAAGTGTTCATACATGCAACAGTAGCAGAAAGGTTATAGCAACAAGGAGACAGTGGCTGATCTCTTGCAACAGAGGCAGCAGTAGCTAGAGTTCTTCTACAACAACAATTTGCTTTCTATAACCTCCATTATGTCTAGATAATTTAATTATTTGATTGAGGATGAATTCTAAGTACTATATATGATTTTATTTAGTATATGAATCTGTTCTGATTTATTCATATGATTATTGGTTATGTTTATTATTAAAAATGAATATGATTGATTGATAGATTGTTTAGGTGGCCAACTGAATATATTTGTTAACTCAATCTAATGCTAATAAGGGTTAGGATATCCGTAATTGTTGAATAATTTCTTACACAAGTAGAGAACGTGAGACCTTGCGGAGGGATCCCGTAAAGCAATCGCGTGTAAACACAACACTAGAAAGTAGACCGAGCGTACTGAGTCTAACTACTAGGATTAAACAAAATTCACAGACCATAAAGCATTCGACTGAATTACATCTTGTAAGCGTACCTCAAGGTGGTTCAGACGGATAGACTCTGGCGACTAAGCGTACCTGTTGTCCAGTGGCTTAAGGGATTTTGGAGATAGCTAAGCGTACTTGTTATCTTACGGTTAGTAATAATCTATAATTAATGATGAATTGATGAATATACTACTTTGATGAATATTTAGTTACGAAGAAGGATTCCTCGATCATCTCTCTCCATATTGCTTGCAATCTTAATTAGTTTTCATTGTTTTATTATTTATTTAGCTTTTGAGTCTAAAACAAAAACCCCCATTTTTGACAACTAAACTCCCTGCTCTTCATGGGAACGATCGTTGCTTCCATTATATTACCAGTTAATTGTGTGGAAATAAGATTATTAATTTGTTGAGCCTACGACACCCACCAAATTTTGGCGCCGCTGCCGGGGAGCAGTCGGTAACTTTAGTTGTTTCTTTTAGTTTTGTTTTTGATTTTTTTTCTTTTAGATTTTCTTTTTAGTTTTTAAATTTGTTTTCTAGATTTTTGTTTTAGGTGCTTAATCTCTGGCATCAAAGGATTGGGATTACCCCAGGCGTGGAATTCAAACTCGAAAGGGAACGGTATTAAAAGCACGTCCAAAGTTGCAACAAGAACCTTCTGCAGTAAAGATGGTTAATACAGACGAAGGGGGAAATCCTCCACCACCTCCACCTGTGGAGAGGAAGTTAGGAGAGTTGACATCTCCATGCTTAGATTCGCAACCACTGTGCATTACAATCACTAAGCCAGTGGAGCTGAAATCGAATCTACTTCATCATATACCAAAGTTCAAGGGACATCCAGGTGAAAATCCAAATCGACACCTTCAACAGTTCCAGAACACAATGACAAGTCTGAGGCATGCAACCGCAGACAGAGATATGGCTATGTTATAAGCCTTCCCGTTCTCATTGACAAACTTAGTAGAAGAATGGTTGTATTGTCTTCCTCCAGGGAGTGTTACAACATGGAATGAGATGAAAAAGCTATTTCTGGAGAAATATTTTCCTGCTTCGAAAGCGGCATCCGTTCGTAAGGAGATTAGTGGCATTCTACAGATGTCTGGGGAGTCTCTATCTGAATACTGGGAGAGGTATAAGAAGTTGTTGGCAATCTGCCTACACCATAATATATCCTCAATACTTATCATTCAATACTTCTACGAAGGATTATTTCCAGAACATAGGAATTTGATTGATGCGGCTGCCGGTGGTTCACTTACTGAGAAGACAATCTCGCAGGAAACCAGTTTGATTGAGAGTATGGCTTCCAATGCTCAACAATTCTACACCATAAACAACTCTAATGTCAGAAGAGTTAGCGATATAGGAGAGTCTGCACAGTCAGAGCAACGGATGAACAACATAGAGAAGGTAATACAACGAATGGCGGAGTGATTATTCCTACTTATGAAGAAGAGTCTGAACAGGTGAATGCTATGTTCCCTAATCAGAGGCCAAAGTATGATCCCTACTCTAATACTTATAATCCAGGTTAGAAAGATCATCCAAATTTTAGTTATGCAAATCAGCAAGCTGCAACTCCTAATCCGTATGGGCGACAAAATGGTTTTCAACAACCACAGTTCCGACCACAACCTCCACCTCAACAGAAAACTCAGAATTCTAGTTTACAGGAGATGATGAAAATGATGATGCAAAAGCAAGATGCAAATGCTCAGCGTCAAGATACAATTCTGCAAAAGCAAGATATGTCTATAAAGGACTTGCAAACTCAAATTGGACAATTGGCTACAGACATGAATGAAATAAAAGCACAAAATTCGGCAAAGTTGCCATCACAGCCTTTCGTGAATCCAAGAGCGAACGTTAATGTTGTAACTCTAAGAAGTGGGAAGCAAACAGAAGAGCCAAAACAACAAGAAAATTTTAGTCACGACTTGGAAGAGGAAGTAGAAGTGGAAACCGTTCCAAAGGAAAATCCAACCTTAACTGGCCAACTTAAGGACAAAGTTCCTACCTTTACCACACCACCTCCTTTTCCTAGTCTTTTTTGCCAAGTCAAAGAAGCAAGCTCTAGACAAGGAGATTATGGATATTTTCAGCAAGGTGCATATCAACATTCCATTTATTGAGGCCATCAGAACGGTACCCAGGTATGCCAAGGTTTTGAAGGATTTGTGCACAAGGAAGGATATGTTAATTGCTAACGAGATCACTCAGGTGGGAGAAAGTGCTTCAGCTATGTTGTTGAAGAAGATGCCTGCAAAGTGTAAAGATCCTGGTGGTTTTACAATGCCAATTACTATTGGTGAAAAACGGTTTGAGCGTGTTTTGCTTGATTTGGGAGCTTCCATAAGTGTGATGTCAGCCGATGTTTATGATTCATTGAATCTTGGGCCTTTAAAGGAGACAGGGATTATCATTCAATTGGCTAATAAGTCTAACATATATCCTAAGGGACTCGTGGAAGACGTGTTGGCGCAAGTGAATGAACTAATCTTTCCGTTTGATTTCTTTGTTGTGGATATGCAAAATGGGGACAATTGTTCGTCTACTTCATTACTTCTTGGGAGACCATTTATGAAGACTGCTAAGGCGAAGATTGATTGTGATACTGGGACACTCACTATGTAGTTTGACAAAGAGGTTATACGCTTCATTATTTTTGAAGCCATGCGTTATCCAAGTGATATCCATTCCGCATTTTCTGTTGATGTTATTGGTTCGTTAGCACAACAGATGTTTGCTTTGCACAACGAAGATGAACTTGAATCTGTGCTACAAAATAGCATAGATATGGACGTCCATGGCATGCCTAACTTGGATGTTGATATTCCCAAAGAGTTTGTTGAAACATGTGGTGCTTTAACGGCATCACAAGAAGTTAGAAGAGGTAATATTTCATATATCTCCTTACCTGTAAGTGATGAAGTTCCTTTACCTTCTGTTGTGCAGGCACCTAAATTAGAGATGAAACCTCTACCATATCACTTAAAGTACGCTTACTTGGGTGATGGGGAAGAGCTTCCAGTCATTATTGCAAAGAATCTCACAGCAGTACAGGAAGAACGCCTTCTTCGGGTTCTGAAAGAGCACAAAACGGCTATTGGTTGGACAATTGCTGATATCAAAGGAATTAGTCCAGCCATGTGCATGCATAGAATCCTAATGGAATATGATGTAAAGGCAGTACGTGATGCTCAGCGTAGGCTTAACCTCACAATGATGGAGGTTGTGAAGAAAGAGATCCTCTAATTACTAAGTGTGGGGGTGATTTACCCAATTTCTGACAGCAAATGGGTTAGTCCGGTGCAAGTGGTGCCTAAGAAAGCAGGTGTCACTGTTGTTAGAAATCAAGATGATGAACTTATTCCAACAAGAGTTCAAACAAGATGGCGAGTGTGCATAGACTACAGAAATCTCAATTCGGCTACACGCAAGGATCACTTTCCTTTGCCTTTCATTGATCAGATGTTAGAGAGGTTAGCGGGACATTCTCATTATTGCTTTTTGGATGGTTATTCGGGCTACAATCAAATTGTTATTTCACCGGAGGATCAAGAGAAGACTACCTTTACTTGTCCTTTCGGTACATTTGCATACAGAAGAATGCCATTTGGTCTTTGCAATGCGCCTGCCACTTTTCAAAGATGTTTTTATAGGAGGTTTATCAAAGATTTCTCCAAAATCTCAATGCCGATGTGCAAATTGTTGCAAAAGGAGGTTTCCTTTAACTTCAACCAGGAGTGCAAGGATGCCTTTAATAAATTGAAGGAATTGTTGACTACTGCACCAATTATTAAGTCACCTGATTGGAGTTTGTCGTTCGAGTTAATGTGTGATGCAAGTGATTATACAGTCAGAGCTGTTTTGGGTCATAAACTAGACAAGAGGTCACATGTGATTTATTATGCATCAAGGACCCTAAACGATGCTCAAATCAACTATTCTACTACTGAGAAGGAGTTGTTGGCTATAGTATTTGCATTAGAAAAATTTAGAGATTATTTGGTGGGTACCAATGTGATTATATATTCTGATCATGCAGCACTACGATACCTATTAAAAAAGAAAGAGGCTAAGCCAAGACTCATACGTTGGATTCTTTTGCTGCAAGAATTCAATATGGAAATCAGAGATAAGAAAGGTGTTGAGAATACAGTTGTTGATCATCTTAGTAGACTTGTTGTTTCCGAAGAAGCACTTCCTTTACAAGATCGTTTTCCAGATGAACAACTTTTCTCAATTGAAAAATCAACACCTTGGTATGATGATATAGTAAACTATTTGGTTACAAGGAAAGTACCTAGTACGATGTCTAACTTTCAAAAGTTAAAGCTTAAGAAAATAGCCAAGAAGTATGTGTGGGATGAGCCCTACTTGTGGAAATATGGTGCTGATCAGATTATTCGCAGGTGCGTACCTAACTCTAAATTTCAATCTATTTTATCTTTTTGTCATTCTTATGCTTGTGGTGGTCACTTTGGTGCAAAACGTACCGCTCTCAAAGTCCTTGAGAGTGGCTTTTATTGGCCTACCCTATTTGAGGATGCATATGCTTTTTGCAAATCTTGTGATAGATGTCAACGAACAGACAATCTAGGTGCTCGAAATCAAATGCCCCTCAATCCTATTCTCACTGTCGAGATTTTCGATGTGTGGGACATTGATTTTATGGGTCCTTTTGTTAATTCAAATGGAAAATTTTATATACTTCTTGTTGTGGATTATGTTTCTAAATGGGTGGAAGCAAAATCCACCCCTACTAATGATTCTCAAGTTGTATGTGAGTTTGTGAAGGAATATATTTTCTCTAGACATGGTACACCAAGAGTGGTTATCAGTGATGGAGGCTCGCACTTCAAGAAATCCTTTCATGCTCTCCTCAATAAGTAAAACATTACACAAAAGGTCGGTACGCCATATCACCCACAGACTAGTGGCAAGCTGAAATTTCAAATCGTGAGATCAAGTCCATCTTGGAGAAAACCGTTAACACCACACGAAAGGATTGGAGTTTTAGACTAAACGATGCATTATGGGCTTATAGAAGAGCATACAAGACGCGGATTGGTATGTCTCCATATCGATTGGTTTATGGAAAAGCTTGCCATCTCCCAGTTGAACTTGAGCATAAGGCTCTATGGGCAGTAAATATGTGCAACATGGAGTATGACAAAGCGGGGAAACAAAGGAAACTACAAATCAATGAGCTAGAGGAGATATGTAACGATGCTTACGAGAGTGCTCGTATATACAAGGAAAAGACTAAGTTTTTCCATGACAAGATGATTTCTCGAAAGAATTTTGTTGTGGGACAAAAAGTTCTTTTATTTAATTCTCGTCTTCGTTTATTTCCTGGTAAGCTAAGGTCCCGATGGATTAGACCTTTTGCTGTTAGTAATGTTTTTCCTCATGGTGCAGTTGATATTACTAGTAGTAAAACCGGGATAACATCCAAGGTCAACGGCCATATATTGAAGTCATATTACGAAAACTTCTCTACTGAGAAGGTGGACGCAATTAGACTTCAAGATTTACTCCCTCTGGAGGAGTAGTAAGGAGACTGCCAAGTCGGGCTGACGACTTTAAACCAAGCGCTAATGGGAGGCAACCCATAGGTTTTGTATCTTAAACCCTTTTATTTTTTGTTTTTATTATTTTCATATCATATTTTCATCCCCATGTTTAATTTCATTGAATCCGGAATCTATCTTAGAAGAGAATTATGACGAATACCTTTTCGTCAGAAACTTTCAGACTGCGCGTAGTTCAGTCCGGAGACCATAACTGTCAAACTGTTTATCGAAACATTGTGCCCTTTTGAAACTTTGTAGAAAACACTTAGATGAAAAACTTTTGTGAAACGGAGTTTTTCCAAATTCCTTACCAATTTGCACAGTTTTTGCGTTTTATCTGCTGTTACGTCAGAATTCAGAATTTTCTGTTTTACACATTGAGGACAATGTGAAGTTTAAGTGTGGGGGAGTATTTTGCATATAGATTTTTCATTTTTTTTTTTTTGCATAAAACCTTCAACTTGTAGAGATTTTAGAGTCACTAGCATACTTATAGGTATGTTTACATAGAGATTCTGACCGACATAACTGAATTTGGAAGTGTTAGGGAACTGCGTTCGGATTTCTTACGAATTGGAGTGTTAAATAATGGATTTAATCATGCCGGTGATGCAAATGAGGTGCAGGGAGAAATGCATTATTAGAGTTGCTGATCAATCATTAGTGGAGACTACCCATTTTCATATCAACCGAGGCAACAAACCAGATTTCTTTTTTATAAATGACTAAATAGCTTTCTTTTGAGTGTGTGTCACCGCACGTTAATTCCGGGTAGAATGGTGAGCTACCCAACCTCCCACCAATATAAGCACTACTTTTGATCTCTTGAGTGCTAATTTTATCAATCATGAGGGTGACGTCTATAGATGAAAACCACCTTCTTGTAGTTTGATTTGCAGTTAGCACCATTCTCTCTCTCGCCAACAACAGATCCATAGAAACACATCATCATCCACAAGTGGAGCGACATCAAAATCTACAAGGAAAGTTGAAGACGTTTGAGGTTTACAAGCAACAATTCAAGGAAGAGCAAAAATTTCATATCCAAGTAAAAGCAACATATAATGAGCGTATTTTTATATACATGTTGAAGACTTATTACAAGAGCAAAGAAAATCAAAAGATGAGAATTATTGAAGTTTATGATACGAAGACATTACAAGTTGTGAAGATCAAAGTGGTAACATACTTCTCACATGGCCATGTTAATTTTATTTCATATTTATTGTTTTAGTTACAATCTCTCTTCAAGAAAAAAAAAATGAAGAAAAAAAAGAAAAAA